>NW_010524020.1:19946-98382 GCF_000687285.1 Phaethon lepturus
TGTGCCAGCAACTTGCTTTATTGCCCAAGGAAGGGTTGTGTGAAGTCTGGGGGGGATATGGGGGCAGTTTGCTGTTGAAGACCCATTTACTAAGATCCCAGACTTGCAAATGCTGACGTACACATGCACCTTGTGAGTTCTTCCATGGATTTCAATAGGGCTCACAATATCAAAGCTAAACACACAGGAGAGCAGTAGCAGGAACCAGGCCTAGACGCTTCCCTGCTGCTTTTATTCTGTGCACCGTCTCCCCCTCGCACCCCTCAGAGAATGCTTTTGCTTGTCATTGGTTGTTTCCATTTGGTGGTTTTTTTTTAAATTGAGTCTATTTAAAAATCTGCTTAATGTTCCTCTTCTTTTTGCGTGTACTGCAAGCAGTCAATATTTGTAGAAATTTAAAAAAAAAAAAAAGTAGTAATCTGGAACCTGGAGTTAAAATCCTACAGTTACAACTGCTGTCGTCTGAAAATAACACCTCTGAGATATCACCATGCTCTAAAGCAAAAGCTTTCCTATCAGACAGAAAGAACTGTAGGAAAGTCAGGAGTGTGTGGCCAGAAGTTGAGATACTGCTGCACACAGTGCATTGCACTTTCCAGACTGAATTGTGATAATTTACATTAGCAAAGAGTTTGACAAACAACGTGAATTCTGTGTGCTGCAACTCTTCCCTTTCCTTTGCATCTTTATCTACTCACTCAGTTTTGGTGGGGAAGGGAGGTGGTGCTGCTGCGTATGTGTGTATCTCCCTACATACATATGTTAGATTATCACTGGCATGCCATTACAAAAGGTTAGGGAAAATATTGCTGCCAACTGAACTAAAGATTAAATAATCCAATCGCTGGGAACTGTAAACTAACAATCACTATCACAAATGGGCCCTTTCTAATCATAGTTTGTGGTGGAATGAAAGATGCAATTGTCTGGAATTGATGAATATGGGATCCATGCTGGCTTCAGGGTCAAAGGTGACTTCATGCAAAGGTCCCTTTCTCTCTGGCACTGCTTCCTTTGTATAGCATAGCTTGGCAGCTATCTCTTTGCACTTCGGCTACCTGCCAATGCAGCTGGTACTGTGCAACTGTCTGGTACAGACTACAAAGCATCACTCAGCAACCAGCAGCTCCGCATGGGGCCCCTTTTCTAGGATGACAAAGAAAGATGGGCTATACATTCTGCCATCTATGCCCATTAAAAAGACTCTTAAATTGCATTACTACAAGTTATTGTTAATTATGTAGTAGTCACTGGATCTGTATGATCCTTTTAGGGGTTGATAATCTTTACTGTATGCTGGCAATATAAGTAATCAAGAGGGAAAAAGCAGTATTTTGTTGTGTAAAAAGTACATACTAATGTGATAAGTTGCTCATGCGTAGCCATATGAATGAAACCTTCATTTGGATTATGTACGCCACAAGTTTGCGGCATATGCGGGAAAAAAACTGATTGAACTAGACAAATCACTTGTGAAGTTGTGTCCTTATCGTTTCAATATTCACATTACAGTTAAGCTTGGGGAGTGCTTTTGTTGGTAAGCATTTATCCTGAGAGCTTGATGGTTGTTAAAATGTGCCTTGAGATGCAATTGAGAAGGAAGAAAACAAAGTTCCTGGCTACATTAAAATAAATAATTTCAGTGTAGAAATCATGACACTAACCAGTGCTTTAAATGGTGGGATTCTGATAATGAAAGTGGCATCACTGGCAAACTGACGAGACACTGATTATCTTGAATAATTTCTTCCCTCGGTAATGCATTTTCTTCCCGTTCTTAAGAAATTGTTTGTAGTGCGTCCAACAAAAGAAAATCTTTGTCCCTCCTAAAGCTGAGGCCCTGGTTGTCTCCTGAGGAATGGCCAAGCTACTTCTGTTCTCCAGTTCAGGCGTGATGAATTGTATTGCAACTAAATCTGCAGGCCTGATTCCAGTGAATTTTTTCCAACTCCTGTAAGTCCATCAGTGTTAACGTAAAACTGGAATAGCTAATCTGGGGCAAGCGAGATTGGATTCACCACCAGTAAGATATATAGATGACTTAAGGCATAGATCCAAGTTTCTTCAACTTAAATATCTTGGGCTAAATGTTTAGCTCTTGTCAACTGGCATAGCTCCCCTGAAGTTAATGGAGATGTACCAATTTACCCCTCCTGAATTTTCTGGTCCTTGTTTTTCCCAAGATTTCAAGGAAAAGTCTGGAGAGAGAGAGAAAAAAAAAAAAAAAAAGTGGGACTTGTTTACTCACGACTGGGGTTTTTCCCCTTTTTTCCTGCTTTCCCTGCACTATGTATGATCTTGCACTTGCCTCCTGTAGGGTTGGCAGGCATGCTAAGATGTGCACCAAATTCTGGGTTGGAAACAACACCGTTCCTGCATAGTACCACTGCGAGAGCTAGTCTGTTGAAGCACTTTTATTTCCTCTTTTGTTCAAATTACACAAAAATCTGAGAGACGCAAGATACAACAGGAGGAGACGAGAACCTTCAGTCTTCAGTTTCTCTCTTTCCTCCTTGCGTCTAATATTCCTTTTCTTGCCTTGTTCTGATATCGACTCTCTGAAATAGTTATATATAATTTAACATTATACAAAAGTATTGTCATATCAAACATAGTGAAATGGATTCCAAAAACACCATCTGGTATTTGGGAATGCACTGTGAGTTGGGAACGTGAGAAGAGATATTCTTTGCCACTTTGCTTGGGACCCAGCCATTAGCAGTGTAATTGCCAAGAAAAGGTGACAGGCTTCAGGCTTAATGCAAGTGGGGTTTTTTTCCCTCTCTCTCTTCCCCAGCCTGTTAACTCTATGAGTCCTAAACTAAATGCAAAAGGCACTGTAAGGGCAAGGCAATGGCAAAAAACAATAGACTGCCTTAAATTAAAAGGCAGGGCAGAAAATTAAAACAGTCACTGGGCTCCTATAAGAAGACTAGAATAAGCGAAAGCAAAATAAGCTTGTTGAGAAGAGGAAAGAAAACAAGACATGTATGCTTTAAAGCTGCCGTGTGCTACACAGAATTGTTCTCTGAAGTAGTGGATTTGTAATGATTAGAGTTTCTCAGGCTTTATCCAAAAGCTCATTTCAAAGCCATCATTAGTTTCCTCTAATCCACCCAAAATTGCAAAACACATATTGTGAAGGTCATCCATGACCATTCTAAACCTGGTTTATTCAATGTTATCTTACTTCTTCCTCTATCTCCACCTACCCCTTTAAGGATGGGGCAGGGTGGGGAGAAGAGAGAGGGTTTAATAAATTTAAATCTCAGATTGATTTCTATGGGAGTATTATTATGATGTGTAAGAACCCAAAGGGCATGCATTGTACAGTTTATATAATTTCATGTTGCTAGTCTGTATGCTACCATTGGCAGGTGTAATTCTAACAAGTTTAGCCAATATTTCTCACCTGAGAACCAGATCAAACATGAGGGAAGTAAAAAATCAGAGATATTTGAACAAGGATCAAAGTCTCTGTATTACATGCAGGAAGGCAAATATACTTTGCAGCAGAGGCTGAAAACAAGTGAATAACACACAAAGGTTTTAATCTTCATTGATTTCTATCTAACATTTGAAATACAGCCTTATATCAATTCTGAACTTAAAAAGAGGGTACATTGATTTGCTTCAGTATGTCAGAAACTGTGATGCTACAATAGATCTGCTATTAAATTACACAAAATAAAATGATTTCTGGTGGGTGTATCTAATGCTTGCCAAATTAGATGAAATGAAAGCTAACCCTCTTAGTCTAGCTGTTGTTTTTAAATATTTATGTCTTTAACAGACATTTGTGTGTGCCATGAGGGGGACTAGAAACTCCTTTGCTATCAGTCAGTTTATGTAGACATGCAAAATTCTTACAATCTCAGCACCAGACTCACACGAAATGCTCGTCACCGCAAGTTCTTTCAATTTATTTGAAATAAGCTTGCCGATTCACCACACTGCTGTTTTGGCTCCCTTTACGTATTTATTTAATGCGATTGCATTTCACTGCAAATGAGTTCTGTATGCAAAATTTAGGCTACAAGGTGTAGCGCAGATTTTCAGCAAGGAGTTCAACCCTTCAGTGCAGAAAAGGTGGTGGCACCCATAGGTGCCAGATTGCTTGAGGGACTGAGAGAGAAGCTGTGAGCCCAGAGCTTGCCCTCTCTGCCGGCAACCAGCCCTCATGAAACTTTGCCCTGAAATAAACACCATAGAGCCGGGCTTCGCCGTGCATCCGAGTGGGAGAATAAGCCAAACATCACAAAAGGATCTTTCCGTTCTTTACAAGAGCTTGGGACTGGGCCTCAGTTTTACCCCAGCTCTGCCCAACCTGCCCCTCAGTGCTGTTTCTTTCTAAAAGGCAGTGATGCTCTCTGATAGATCTCTCATTTCTTACCGGGTTCCTTGCTTTGAAGCATGCCGGTTGAGGCAGTCCCCGATGCACTCGGTGTCCCAAACCCTCCTGACTAATAACCCAACCTGGGCAGCTCGGAAGAAAGATAAAGTTCTGATTGCTATCTTACAAAAAGAAACGCTCCCTTCAGGCAGAATCGCTCTCCAACAGTGTTGTATTCTGAGCCTTGTTTGGTACCCGCTGCTCCAACAGCGCTGGCTTTGGAAACGCAGCTCTGCTTGGGATGGGGTGGTGAGGGACGCATCCAACGCGTAGAGGCACCAAGGTTTTGTGTGTGCAGAAACCGAGGCCGTGCGGTCAGGACAGACCACACATGGGATTCCTGGTTCCCACTCAAAGAATCAAGAAACACAAACAAAACTGTTTCACAATTTAGTTTCTGAAAGGGCTTATTCACCTATGAAAACTTTCATACAAGAGATAAAGACCTTCAATATGAACAAAATGTGATAATACTTCCAGCATTACAGCTCCTCCTGTAACAGAAATTGTACAAATTCTCTCCTTTTTGACTGTGCTTTTCTTTGACCTTTTCCCATTGAATAATCTAATGTTTCTAGAATTTATATTTTATTTAATGATTTTAATCAACAACTACAGTAACAAAGAATCTGCATCTTCATTCAGCAAGTTAATATTACAAAAGTGTGTTTTAAGCCTCTGTTGAGCAGCCGCAGCCTCCGTGAACCAAAACCTGCTGCTATGATTAATAGCAGCAATACTTTCATTCAGCACAATGCACTCCCCATTCATCCCCACTGCACAGCACGGGCACCTCGGGGACACCCTGGGTGTGCTGGAGCATCCATCCTGTGCCCAGCTCCATCCCTGGGGCCTTGCCACCACCAGCCAGGGATCTGGGTCTGGGCACACGGGCGCTTTCTCGGGTCATAAAGTGCCAACTCTAGCAGCTTATAGCTTTTTATTACCGTAACAGGAATGTGCCACCCATAGATAGCAATGCAGGATTATTAGATCTTTCTCATCATTTTTTTCCTTCTGCATAGAGGGCTTTGCCTATTTTTTCCTTCCCAGCCTATGCCAGGCTGGGGTTTTGTTTTGCTCTCCGGTGACATGATGACAAACTGCAAATGAATAATCAGAAGTACTTAGAATTAAAATGGCAAAAATATTATTAGTTGCTGCCCCCCCCCCCCCCCCCCCCCCCCCCCGTTTTCCCCTCCCTCCTCTTTTGATGGCAGGCAGAAAATGCAGATGCCAAGGCAGCGGAAGATATTTTTAAGCAGGAGCATCTGGCTCCTTGGCAGACTCCACAGGCAGTTGGTTTGGTTGTTTTGGAGTTGCCTCTGGGTCTGTCACATGTTTTGGCATCTGACTGATTGTCTGGGCTGCCTCCTCTTATTGGACATATTTTTTCTTTGACTCACCTTTGATTCTGAATTGTCTCTTTATTTGTACTCGCCAGTGAACAGCAACTTTAACTGATCCTGGGCTTGTTTATATAGAAATAGTCTCCGTCACTCCCCATCTGTGGCTCACGGGAGCCTGCTCCCTGCCCGGTCCGTGCTACCAAAGGTGCTTGCTGCGAACGCCTGTTCCTTGGGATTCGGGTCAGGCTCCGAGCACTCCCCGGGAAGGAAACTCTTCCAAGGAGGAAAATTTTCCCGCATCCAAATATATGGCTAAAAGCACAGAGACACTGTTCCCTATATATGCTGTATCTGTGTATGTGACTTTTTTAATATATATTAAAAAGATTATTCTATTGGGGGGAGGATTTGTCTTAGAACAGTGTCTTTTTTTAATAGATTTTGTGCAGACTATGAAAAACTACTTGAAATGACAGGCCTGTTCCCTGCCTGGAAGTCTGCTCTTTGGGGGAAAAAAAAAAAGTTAGATGCTTAACAGTATTTGTTTCTCTGTTTTCTTTGCATGGTAAATCTTGAGCAAAGCTAGTCTTTCACTCAAACAACTTTTTCCTCCGAAACGCGGTGGCGAGGCAGTCTGAAGCCCGTCCCTGCGACCTGCCCCAGCCCGCGGAGCCGGCACAGGGATTTTACGACTGCCAGGGCAGCGGGGCCGGCAGAAACAGGTGGGCTCACAGCGGGCGGCAGCAGCGAAAGCCCCACCACAAGTTCTGCTGGGATTTCTTTAGGTGGCTAAACTAAATCTAATTAAACCAGAGCATGTTTAAATGAGCTTCATTTAATGTGCGCTTTGTATAGCTCCTCTATTAATAACGGCAGCTCTTGTTTTTGTTGTTAGTGCTATCGTTTTTCTGTCTTTCCTGATATTCCTAGGGATTGAATGGATTATTTGTCAGAAGGGTTGGGTTTTTATTTCTAAAACGCTGGTTTGGAACTGTCCTGTGAACTAGTCCTTGCTGTGCTCAGGAGGCACCATGGAGACTCAAAGATGAGATGTAAATTTGTGCTTTCAAGCTAAAACGAGACCATATTCCATAGAGAAAGTGTTTTTCTTTTAAGGAGAAGTCAGGTAGAAGGGAGAAAAAAGGCTAGTTTTTTATTACATCTTTAGTTTTTTGAATGTAACTGTAAAAACTTGTTTTTTACCAATCTGATGTAAAGAAGGCATCATGTAACTTGTATGATATTTGGGATTTTTTATTTATTTATACCAAATCAGATTAAACTTATACAGGAGAAAGGTAGGGAAAAACATAACACGACATTTTGAAAACAAAAGCTCCCAGTATGCATTTTTCATTGGAGTTAAAGTATTTCCTAAAGCAGGTCAGTAGGAGACAAGCTTTCTATCATTTTTGCCTCAGTCAAGTACATGTTTAGAAGCCCGATGTGTGTTATTGCTGTAAATAATAAGGATGTCAGAGGCTAGGGAATTGGGAGATATGAAATGAAGCTATTTATTCCCAGGGCAGGACATTTTGGGCAGCTAGGCTACATCCTTGTCTCTTCCTCCTACCTGTATGCAGCAGGGAACGGCGGAGTAGCTCCAGTTAGTCTCTCCAGCTGCTTGGAGTTCACAAACAGAGAGAAAGACGACTAGAAAGATTTTAAAACATGACAGAAACTGTATTTGCAGTTACTTTTTGTGTGTGTGGAAAGGAAAAATATTTTCAAAGTAATTTTACTTCCTAAACCCTGACTAAAAGGGCAGGCAGAAAAAAAAACTACACACGTGAACACACACACTTGCATGCACACACCCCTTACATAAAATTACTTTAACCATCTGATCCTGAGTCTTGGCATGACTGATTCCAGGAAACGCCCCAGCCCCCAGATCCGTACAAGACTATTAGTAAACATTTGCACTGAACACAATATCCCATACAAATTCAAGTGAGTTTCTAGCTCTAGTGTTTGCAAAAGGAAGCCTGTGAGTACAGTAAATGTCTGCATTCTGAACTCTGAAAAAGAAAATTACAATAAAACTAGCAAAAACCCCAATCTACACTGTGTTTTTTAAAGTCATCTTGGTATTCTAGGGAATGCGCATCATAAATTTTGAATAGACAGGATTAGCAATATCACAAAGGGGAATCCCAAAGGACCTATCTCCACCAAGGAAGGAATCTTGTAAAAGATATTCACAATAAATCCTTTCATAGGCCTTGGCACTTGGATGTAACTCCATAGATTCCCTGTTAGACTTTCCTATGAGGGGAAAAAAAAAAAAAAACACCAGATCCTTTTGGGCTTTTGATTCTGTGAGTTGGTTTTGTGATCCGAAAGCACCATATGGGTGCTTTCACCTTTGTTTTTCAGCACCTGCAGCATTTGGCAGATACACGGCAAAGTAGAAGCAGCAGCACAAAACACAATGTTACTGGGAGAGGGAGATGCGATTCTGAACTATCTGTCCTCTTGGGGCAAGCAAATATTAGAAAGCGGCTACAGTGTTGTGCCAAACTAGTCCTGTGGGATGATGTGGTTACAATAACTAATTTTTCAAATAGCCTTGTTCATGCTACTCTAAGTCTTTGCAGCCTCGTCCAACAAGAGAGTCAGTTTTCAAGGGCACAGCTCTAAGAGTTGATGATTGAAATCTTTGTATGACAGTTACAGCCTTTGGACATATTGCAGTTAAAGTGAGGGGACTTTTCTGTCCTGCCATGAACATTTAATAGAATAATAGGTATGTCTTTAAGAGCAAAGCAATACTCTTTGAAATCCCTGGATCTTTTAATACTATGGACGGCATGCAGTCACTGCAGTTGGACAGACGTGGTTCTCAAGGAAGCAGAAACACACCTTTAGCACTTCTGACTTGGTCTCTTGGCTTCTGGTAAGTCAAGTCAACACACATTTCACACCGAGGTAATTGACTCTATTTCTCTTCTTATAGTTAAAAAAAATCCTTGGTCAAAATCAAGGTGTTCCAACGAATCCTTACATATCTAGTTGTTAGTGTTGCATTTTTTAGACTTCAAGAACCCTTCAGAGCAGGTCTATCTGTCTTGCTGTGTCCTTTTCTGTGATCTGTTTTACAGCACAATGGGTTTTGGGTCTCTACAGGACTGAATGAAGGCAGACTTGAAAATACATTGGGGAAAATAATGAAGTGAGCCTCTTCTGCTCGGCAGGGAACAGCAGTCTTCCATTTACCAGTAGAGAAAAAGGGGTTAATTGATTTGTTCAATATTGAACACAAGCCTGTACAAGGCCACGACTCACTCCATCACCACATCAACCCCTTTGTAGAGCCTTAAGCATCTGCAAACACCTTGTAAAAGATGAATTATTATCTTGACTTCTTCTCCTACTTTGCCAAGTTCCTTCATGTCATGAACTTCAGTGATTTAAGAAAGGTGGTTCTTCTGTCTTTATAGCTGAACTAGGAAACAGATTCGTCTGGTTTCTCTCAACTCAGATGAGTAGCGAGGGAAAATATAAACCTGTTTAGAAATAATTTCTCATCAGGACACAAAGAGCTGGCTAAGGTCAGAAGTAGGACTGAACATTATCTCATAAATCCCCTGGAAGCTGTGGCCAGTTATATTGGTGTCACTGACAGGCTCTGAGCATCTTGATACTGCTTGGGAGTGCAGGGAGCGAGGTGAAAATCAGTGACTAAGGAGTCTGAGTTTTATAAACCTTTTTTCCTCCTCAAATTGAAAGGTGCTGCTGTTCCTGACCAGACTTTCCACAACAAGGACATGGCTTGGCCACAGTTGAGATGGATTTAGTCTCCCAGAAAAGTTGTTTTCTCTGCTGCCATCTGACACAGGTGGAGCTAGTGCCAACGTAGCGAGTGCAAATTACAGCCAACGTGATGCGGAATGTTTTGTGCACGGACCTGTGTAGCTGTGTAATTGCTTGGCATGTCTGTGGCCCTTCAGTTGTCCCAAGTGATAGGTGTGTGAATGGGTTTATAGGAATAATAATTCTCAAACTTACAGCCAACTCTTTTCCTCCCTCCGTTACCCTGCCGGAAAACATTTCACAGCCGTTTGCGTTCGCTGCAGAAGCCCACAAAAGAGGTGAAGTTAATCAAAACTTTGGCTGTCGCTCCACTCCTAGCAGAGGTTTTTTTGGAGCTGCATTTCCACATTCAGAGCAATAGAGCTCGCCTCACATTTAAAATGAAGCAAGGTAAGAGTTGACCTGTGACAAAGAGGAAATAATGGCTTAAGATCTGGATCATCTGGAACCTGAACTGATCCATGGACACACAAAAAAAAAAAAAAAAAAAAAAGAGAGAGAGAAGAAAATCAAAATCACATAGGAACCAGGAATAATTCCCCTCCCACCTTTCAAGGTTCACACAGAAACGTGTGAAATTGAAAGGGCAAACTGTGGTATAAATTTTGCTCACCTGCTGTGGCACAGAGATCAGTGATATGTTGAGGTTACAGAAATGAATCCTGGGGATTCATTGCACAGAAGAGCAAAGAATATCAGGTGTTTTGTGCATGAGGTTTGAACGCTTAAATGTAACTCTGGAACACAAAAGGAAGTTTAACTGTAAAATTTGAGAGAATGAGTATGCTCTCCTGATGCACCATACGTTCACTTCCAGAGCATCAATCACTTTTTCTCTGCCTTCTTCATGAAATGGATGATATTTTCCTTTCCCACTCAGTCTTTTGATAAGGGTTTTGTGCCTCAGCATCCTCCCCCAAGTGGGTCCCCCCAGGAGCCCCTCATAACCGGAGGAGAGCACTGTGCTCCCTTTGGGTTTGCCCTGGGACAAGGCGCTCTCCTTCCGCAATGACTCCAGCAAGATGGAGTCAGAGGGTCGGCAAGCTCTGCAAGCCTAAATGCTGCTCCGTGGGTTTGGGTTTGTGGGTTTGTGTCTAATCTATGCACTTTACATCACTTAAGTGTAGATTCTCCCTGTGGTTTAGTAAAAGCAGCCAAAGGTTGAATTCATACTGTGTTCTCACAGGTGAAACTTTGCTGACTTGTGCCAAGCAATATATTCTGCATGTTCCCAGTTTACATATTAAATCTATGGGGTAGAAGTGGGCAAAAAGTAGGAAATCTCCTATTACTTATGTACAGTGAGAAATAACATTTGGTGGGTGGATACAGTTTCTTAAGGAAATGAGCTGTCTCTCCTTTGAAGGAACATTTAAATAGAAGGGAGTAGTTTGAAACATAAACTGAAGTAGAAAAATTCACTTCCCGCTTTATTCCAGAAAATATCAGTGATATTCCCCAGACAGGACATGAATATGTTATCATTGAGTTAGAATCATTTGCGCACATAGATTTTGACCTTGCTGGAGTGCAGAATCTACAGTGAACCATTTGTTCACGGAGATGGAAGAAAAATAATTGAGGTTTTTTTTCAGGGTGGGGAAAATGCTTTGTAAGCAACCAAGTGTGTTTTGAAAGAGGAAGGTGAGAATGAGCAGGGAGTTGTCAGTATGGACATACCATAGATCAATTTAAAAACAACGTTTCTATTGCAGCTCATTGCCATTTAGTATGTGAAAATATACTAATTCTTGAATTTTGCAATGTTTCAGTGCTGCACACCCCCTTTTCTCCCTACCCAGCGTTACTAAAGTCAGAGACTATTCTTTATATTGTATTTGTATTTGTACAGTACCTATCACAGTAATGCTTCTGGTCCATTCCTCAGGCTCCTAAATGCTGTTGCAGTATATAAAAACAACAGTACTGAATTTCAGCATCAGTTGTGGAAGTATTTCCTCTTCCTGAGGAAAAAACAGGACTTGGCTGGATCTAAAGAACCAAGTTTTTATTTCCAGAAAGCAAAGAAAGTGAAAATGACAGTCTGCTTTTGGAGAACCCCATTGACCTGTAAGACCTTAGTCAGTTAATTTTTGACATAAAGTGAAATAATTTTCATTGCTAGTGTGCTAATGTTCCACACAGAAAGCTAAAAATGAATGCTTGGGGACTAGCTAGGAAGTTAGAAGTGTAAAACCTTCTCTTCAATAAACACCTTCCTTGGGAATTTTTTGGTGAAAATGAAAGGAGGGCAAACTGGGGAGACAGCAATTTTTCTCCCATTGCTCTGGTTCACATGAGTTCAGTTCTTGCCTCTCACAGAGATTCCAGCAAACTCATTTAGTCTGTTTGTTCCTCACTTTACCCACATTTAAAACATCAGAGACAACACATCATTGCTCTGTAAGGATGCTGTGGAGGTAAAACCAGCGGGAAGAGCAGCAGGTAAGTACCGTGGTGTGAGCAGGTCTGCCTCTGGCTGGTGTATGCTGACGTGTGTTACAGCAGCATGCAAACGTGGCAGGCTGAAAGCTTCTTTGGGTAGTGATCCTTCCAGAACATTTGCAAAATGGAGTTAAACTGAGCATGCCAATAAATTATACAGATGCTGCGCAGTGTATTGATGAAATCAGCTGAAATGCAGCTCAACGGTTGTAACAGAAAGTTGAGATTTTCCCATTTTCTTTGTACGAGGGGAGTTATGAAGGCCTTAGAGACTTCAGTCAGACCAGGCTGAAAAATTGTCCCTTGAAATGGACTGTCCTAAAATCATGTTATCCCATCACAGGATTATCCATGGAAAGAGAGAGAATTGATACCTCCATCCTATAAAATGGCAGCCTGAAAAGATGTCCTCTTGTTAAACTGCTAGCCATCTTTAGGGCAAAGAAGCGACAAGTCAGCTACTTCATACATTCCTGTGGTTTTGTAGGAAGAAGCATACGCAAGACCTGGTGTGATGAGTTAAAACACACCTTTGTCATGCTAGAACATTTCTGAGCTGCTTCTGTAATAATTTGCTTTCATTTAAAGGCATGAGAGCCCAAGCAGCCCAGATCAGCCAGCGCTATGGAAGGGACTGCGTCACTCCAGCTGTGCCATGCCTGCAGTCTGTGCTCCAGTGATTGATGGATCCTCGAGATCCATCGTGACCTTGCTATTCGTATCAATGGGCATCCTGTAGGAAACCCCAGGGCTTCTGTCACATTGACACCCTCACAAGCCCATCACAAGTTTCACTTGCAAGCACTTTTCTTTGAAGCTGCAATTCAAAGAGGAATTTAGCCTTCCTCGAGTACAGTTGTTTTGTCCACCATTGCGTCAGCAAATACATCACCCTGCAATCTTAGTTGTTACCACACCACGAGGCGATGGAACAACAGGGCTTTGCAAATCATCAGCTGTATTTCTGACCTCTTTTACCTGTTGTTGTTCTATTTTTGACCTTGTTTATTACAAATTAATCTTCAATACACTCCCAGCCTCTCTTCAGAATCATGGCTTAGGGAAGCAGGAGATTCACTTACAGTGTTTCGCGCCTGAACTCTGGACACAGGACAACGTGTCTTGATGCAGTAAATGCAGGGCACTCCACAGGGAGTTCAGAACGGGAGCCCGTGTCCTAAGCGCAGGCTGAGAATTACTGCTGTAAAGTAGGTGATGCCACCGAAAACTATGAAGAATAAGCAAAGCTCAAGTAGAGCAAGTGGTGTCACAGAAACAAGAAATCATTTCTGCTTGGGTTAGCTGGAGCTTCTGATCTCCTACACAGATACACTGTGGTCACTGACCCAGGCTTCCAAGGACATCTTGCCAGTGACTCCAGAGCATTTCCTTTGCATTCCCCAGTCTCTGTCCCAGCTTCATTGCTCTCTTCCATTGGCAGCAATCCAGGTGAAATTGTGCATTCTTCCCTCTCACAACCGATAAATGCAGAGAAGCATTTTATTTCATTTTTGAATGGTTTCAGCACAGGGAATGGTACCAATAAAACAATGAAGCTTCTACCAAATACGACATAACGATTCTTCGAGATCGCATCATTCCCTTCCTAGATAGCAGAGCTGTTGTGGGGCTGTCAGCCCATTAGTCTGATAGGATTGTCATGATAACCAGAAAAATACAGTCATTCCTAGCTTGGAGAAAAATTCTTTCCTCTTGAAAAAGCAAAGCTTTCTATATATATGTGCCCTGAGCCACAAGAGGATGTGACTGAAGCCAGAGCAGTTCCTACAAACAGAAATCTTTATCATTGTAAATCAACTTGGTGAGTAGCAATCGACTTCTTGGTCTCTAGAGACATTTAATAAAGTACCCTGCAACCTCTTTGTCATCCATTAGTCACCAGATATTGGACATCCCATTTTAAAAGCACTATTTCTTCTTTTAAATATATAGCCTATGAAAGAGCTATATTTTACCTCTTTTTGGATGGACACATTAAAAGGATATTCTTACTTCCCACTCTGGATTGAAAGTGCTAAGAAAATCCTGTTGTACATGAAGAAAATGTAAGCACACATTTAGCAGGGGCTTTGCTTTCCTTTTTTATTGCTAATAAGGCGTACACCTCCAGCCTACTCTGGAGGCCAGACCATCCTCCACAACAGTTGCTGAAATCCAGCCTGCTCAAGAATTTAGGGAGAAATGGCATTATGGAAAATAGGGAAAACCGTTGTTTCCCTTCGTATAACATTTAACAAAACTTAAAAGCTAAAAAGTAAATTCAGATTTGTCTGTTGCTGAACTGATGCTGCACATCTTGAGGAGTAAGGGCTTTTTCTTGCTTTGTAGCTGATTTGCCACAAACTGCTGGTTCTGCCTGTGCTGCAAGCAAGTACTCATTGTAACAGACTTTACTCCTCAAGGCAAGAACTGCCTAAGGTTGAACATGTCACTAATCTGAGCTTTGGCCCAAACTAGAATACAATCCAAGTCCTCATGGAGACAGAGCAAAGCCTGAAAATCCAAACACTAGAAAGTCCAAAAAAGTCACATAACAAATACGAAGGGTATATATCTGTTGTTTCTGTTTAGTCTCCGGATTCCCTAGTCAAGAGCCTGATTTTTGACATCAATAATGCCAGTGTTCTCACAACAGAGTGCGGTTTAAATGGGCACTGTATTGTAGGGCATCTTGTGTCACTGTGTAACTGGACCCCAGCTCCCCGTGAAACTTTCCATTTTTAGCTGTTCTGTCCGTAGGCTGATGACACCAGCATTTTCCTTCTGGACCAACTCCTTTCCGATTCCTTACTCTGCATCCCAGCGTAAGACTTCAAAGATGTGTTTCCATGGCAGGGCAGGTGAAGACCTTGCTGACGCTTTGCAGTCAGCAAAACATGGTTTTAGCTGCAGTTACTAATTTTGTAAAACAGTGAGTGTAGACAGGACTTAACTAAATGTCTGAGTGGTGAGGAATGCCTTAGTTGATATTTGCACTTTTCAGTAAATAGCTTGATATTCACTGTGACAGAGTTTCATTTCTCTGGAGTGCTTTATTACATGTTTTTTATTGGCTTTTTCAGTTCAGATTCTGTGACTGGTGTATTAATTTTATTTTTTATTATATTTCCTACTTTTATGTTCTGCAATTACATTAACTCAGCTTTTCCCGATCAATAATTGCTGCAAACAATTTGCCTTTCACTGCACATACAAAATACTGTAATAATGGTCTTCCAGTCTTTATAGTTTCTTTAGTGGTGTTAAATTTATTATACCTTATTAGCATAGAAAAAAGGAAGTAGAAGGCGAGTGGCAGACCTAGCATCCACTTCTTGCAAAAAAAAAACAAGTACTGTAGAATGGAAAAAAAAAAATCTATGAAACATTTTTTCTCCAGAAATTTGTAGCAGGGCTATAATTATCAGCATAAATTCTCTATGGTAGCTTTTAAAATCTATGCAAGCTCTGTTTCATTTCTTGAGCATGTTATTTGTGACTCAACCCCGTTCAGTACTGGGTGAGGTCAAACTGGATTATCATAATGGTCCTTTCTGGCCTTCAAAATCAAAGTCAATGCTGGAAGGGTTTGACTGTCCCCAGTCCTAACTTGAACGTGCAGAGAAAGGTGAAGTGTGATAAGTCTCTGTCCTGCTGCTCCCCTCCCCTCTGGTCCATGGTCCTCTTCACTCCACTTAAGCCCAGGAGCAGGAACAGGCAGAGGATCCCAGTGCTGCCTCCCTCATCCAGCAAAGCACCCGGGGAGGGGCAGAGCCCTGGACACTGCATGCCGGCGCATGGAGCCGGGCGGCTGGGAATGGCCGTAAACCCCTGCAGCACCAGTGTGATGCAGGGGAACTGGGAGCCGCATGGAGAGCCGGGATGAGGGCACCCGGTACTTGGGGCAGCGAGCACGGCGGATCTTGCCCTACGGGCCGGACAGGGACAGGTCAAGCCAAGGAATGCTTGGCTTCTCCTCCTGGGGGGGAAAGAAAGATTGTTCATATTATTTTCTGTAGACTTCAGGCTAAGACTTACTCATTTTATTTAGAGAAAGTGTTTCAAGCCATAGACTTGAGCAACACTACTCATATGGGTAAAGGAAACAAGAATTTGGCCTCGTGACAACTTTAAAGTCCTAGGATTTATGTTCCTTGCATCCCTCAGATATGTTTGCAAACGTTGATGCATACTCCTAGATTTTCACTCATAAAAATGCTGCCTGTGTTTTGGGGTTTCTTAGAAAAATATTTTTAAATCACTTTCCACCCTTAAGGGCCATTTGAAATTCACACTCCCAAAGCAGTAAAACAACACTATAGGTTTGGTTGTAACTGCGAAAAGGCAGGAAGCTGAGTTTTAGTACACTGCTCTCTGAACAGTGGGTGATTTTGAAGACAACTTTGGTGTCAGCTCTGAATATCCCATCTTGTACTGGTCCAAGCAAGGCTGACATTTGTTTTTTTTTTCTCACTTTGGCTTTCCAACATTTAATTTTATTAGCTGGAAAAAAAAAAGTGGACATAAACCTTTAATGGAAGTATATGAGAACTGACACGTCAGGAGCAATTACAAATACATGCTGTATAACGTAAATCTGCAAGCACTCTTTACAAACCGGAGGCATTGGCTCTGTTCAGTTTAATGGCCTCAAACATTCTTGTCTGCCAGTAAAAAAAACATTTTGTCTTCAGTGTGATGTATACCTAGAAAGTATGTATATTTTTTAGTATGACTCTCTTTGAACAGGCATTGAACCCAGCACCTCCCTCCCTGAAAAGCGTGACCTTCTGTTTGAACTTCATAGTTGCTGCCTAGTCCCATGGAGGTCCCCACATCAGGGCACCCATGAAGTGCTCCATCACGCAGGGCTCCGGCAGGAGCAAAGCTCTGCTGCTCCAGCATGGGTCACGCAGGAGGGAGGAGACTAGTCCATGCCCCCAGCGAGCTGAGTGCCTGCTTATGGGTGGAGGGTCAGGCTGGAGCATATGACAAGGCAATGCTGCTTTGAGTCAAAAGTCAAGAAAGCCCCCACCCTTTCCAAAGGGCATGCTAATACCCAGATGGATTTGTTTACTTCCACTTACTTTTCCCAGTACTTGCACTGGCTTCTGTTGTTATAAGTAGTACTAATTAAGATCACTGTGATTGCAATGAAACATGATTCTGCGTGGATGCGGTACCATATGTTACCAGGGGATTAGGTACGGGTGCTGTCACAGCTTCTGTAACCGCAGCGCCGTGTCCCGCTCTCTTCGGATCCACAGTGAGACCTCAGCCCTCTGCCCCTCTCCCGCCTCGTACTGGGGATGGGGTAACCCCATGGCTTTGCCAGGCCAGCACCGGGGAAGTAGATGAGCTGGATTTGGGGCAGAATTCTCTTTCTCTTCTGGTAACTGCTGGTATTGCAAAAAAAGTGCTAAAGAGATGTTGTGAGTATGAGCGGGTGCAGGTATGTTGGTCCTAAACCTCCAAGATGAGGGAAGGGCTTGGGCTGGGCTGGATGGTGCGGGAAGGGAGGAGGGGAGAAGAGTGTCCCAGTGCCATGACCACCAGCCTGCACTGCATCTTTCGGCATGGGGTGAAGGTTTAGCTTCGCACTGAGAGGAGGTCAGCTGGGAAACAAGGAATTAATAAACCTCTGTTCCACATGCTCCCATGCCCCACAGCTCCCTGTACCACCCTTGGAGCCTCTGTGGTGTTGTGACACTCTCAGTGTGCTGGTAGCACGAAGGATTCAACTAATTGTTCCTGGCACCCGTTATAACACACGTTGTTGTCACTTCTCAAGGTGAGGTTTCTCTGCCATTTTGCATACACCTCACAAGTGGTAATCACAGTCTTTTCAGCCAAGGATAGTCTCTTGACTCAATGTACTTTGTCCTGTAAAGCTGCTATTAAGCAAGACAAAATGGTGAACATCATATTGTGCAGCTTCTGTTGTAACCACAGCTGACAACAGGACTGGGAGAAGGGAATTGGATCCTGATTTCCTACAGGATGGAGCAGCATTGCCGTAGCCCTTCTGAGCTCAGGGATGTAATTACAAAATGGGTCTATAAACAAAAATTCACCATTATGGAGCAAATAAAACCAAAGGGTAGTTAATCCAGGGATACATCACACATCAAATTAAATCTCACTTTGCCTGCAGTAATAACAGAAATAATTCATTAAGATAAACCTCTAGATTATGCACAGCATCTGGAGATAGAATTAAGACCTTAGCTGTGAGTGCATGTGCATGCACATTCCTGTCCTCCCCCCTCCAAAAAATGATGCCAGCATAAAAGGCAGTTTCGAGTTGCCTGTTGAGGTTTTCACATCCATTTCTTTCCAGCACTTACAGAGAAAACAAATGTGATTTCCAAAGAGAGCTGTCTCTGGAAGGGTAAAAAATTCCCACATCCTTTTTTCTGCGAAGGAATGCAACATGATGTAGGGGCCCCTGTGCAGAGCCAGGACCACTCAGAAAAATGTTGACATGCAGCCTTGGAACTTGATCTAACTTCTCATGAAGTCAGCATGAGTTTTTTCATGTATTTCAACAGAAGTTGAAAGAGGTCATTCTGTCCACTCTCTCTCACCTGTACAGTAGAAATAATACTGGTAGTGAAGATGTTAGTGGGCTGTTTTGAAATTTATATTATCTCAAAGCTAACCATGGGACAACAAGTTTCATCTATGGAAGCTGGGCGTGACAACATAGTTAGAACTGAATCTCTATCTAGATTCAGTCTGAAGGTCTCAGTGTTAGCCCAGAATCATACTAAACTGGAGGACATGACCCTGTCACGGACCAAGGAAGAGCAGTGCATTACTCTGCAGCCCACATTTGCCAATTTGCAGTAAAATCTGTCATTGTAAAGCATTTCCTTCCTATAATCCTGAATAATATTAAAGATGGACAATCTCATTTGGGTTAAATAAAATCAAATCACAAAGCCTAAGAAAAACCTCAAGCTGAAATGGGTACAAAACTTGTTTATCACTTCTGTAAGCTCTTTGGGACAGAAATTCTCTCTTCCACATATGTTTTCATAATTCTGGTGCAGACTCACTCTTACTACTCCGCATCAACTCTTGTGACTATCAGGAACATGCCAGTGGGGGCTTTCAAATACTTTGACTCTCAACAGAATGTTGTTGCTGCTGCTGTTCTTGTTCCAGACCTTGCTGTCTTGTCTTTCATTCAGAAAAACAAGTCCTTAGGACATGCCCAGGACACTGTAACAGCATGCTAAAGAATATGCTAGACAAACCTCTGCCAGCAACAAGCCTGCTTTTGGACAGAGGATCTCACAGGGGATTTCTCAGGGTCCAGACCAACCCTGTTTTCATGAATCCATCAGCAAACCGTATGTTAAAAATTCCTACTGGCAAGAATTATAATGGTATAATTGGTAAAGCAGAGAAAAATTAGCCCTCATCCATTTCTGAAGGCACTCTATCACATTCAGGCCGTTCAATCACACTCGTTTTCTTCTGGACCTTTCTAGAAACGGCCTGCCACCTTGTTTCCCATCCATGCCCTGCAACAGCTGTTACAGCAAATGGATTTTTCTATGACTTGTACTGAGTAATGGTGGGCTATAAATTAGGGCATGTTTGGGAGCTCCAAAGGAATAGTGGCCATCATCTAATCACATTTCTGATTAATTTCTAATTTCTAATCTAATTTTCTAAGGTTACAGGGAGACTAAAAACAGTAAAGAATAAATGTGTGGACTTCCAGCAAAATATATATTTGGGGCATACCATCAGGGCTGCCCAAAATATGCTTGAGAGCACAAGACAAATTGAGACGGTATGAAGTCCTCAATGAAAGATGACTGTGTACACAAAGGACCTGACAGTAAACCCATGGGAAAGGATAGTGATGAGTTTGAGATGCAGGCATGAATCCAAAAAAGAGAAAAGGCCTAGCAATGGGTGCCTAAAAGAGCAGATCAAGAAGACAGGATCAGAGAGAGTGGGAAAGCTGCAACAAAGGCCAAGGCTGGGAACTGCCAGACCATAGTATTTGCTGCAACAGGGCTTTAAAATCTCCAAGGAGTGGGAATAGGGTCTAGCTATTAACTCATTAGCAAGACACCATTGAATAGGCTTAATTTTTTTTTGCCTCCAGAAAAGACCCCTGAAAGGGTCTTCTACTCAGCCTGGCAGCAAATGTCACAGGATTCTAGCTTCAGGGGGAAAAATTTCCTCTGGGTTTGCTATTAATTTTGCTGGAAAAAAGCCCAAAAGGTCACCTACTACATTCAGTATCCAAAAGCATGGTCAGCTTTCTGGTGTTCTGAAGACCTCCAGTGATGAATAATCTGTGACCTCTCCAGACAACCAGTTTCAGTGCTTCACAGAGGATGCTCGAAACCTAAAGTCTCTCCTTCCAGCTCCCATTGCTTCTCATCCACACTGGACACTAGGATCTTGAAAAGAGGTGTGCTACAGGAAACAGGGGAAAGGCCTGCAAATATGAAAAAAGGAAACTACAGAGAGGAAAGAAATAGATCTTTCTCCCATCCATATCAAGGTCATCTTATCTACCACTCCAATCATTCTTCTTGTTTTCCCTTGATGTATCTCGAATTAATCTATATCATCCCTTGAATTACAGTACCCAAAACTCATTCCTCAGAAGGCAATGTTGCAAAAAACAGATTTTCACTACTTTAGCTGAAGCTTAAAAGGGACGCTCAAATATAAGAAATTCAGGTGCAACTTTTTTGCATAAAACAGAATCAAAAGGAGATGAAAGAAATGGTGTATGGGTGCTGTGGACAGAGATACAAAATTGAGCTGTTTGGCTGAAACAAACTGAAAAACAGGCTCAGCTTCCATGTAGCCAAATTCTTGCAAGCCTTTTCCATAGCTGACAGCAACAGAAACCTACTAAGAGTAGGTAAGAGCTCTGAAAGGTTTCTGCCAGTCTAAACCACTGCCAGGCTGGATGTTAATGAGTCTCTAAGTTAACTCAAAAGTAAAATCAAAGGCTGAATCTTGTAGTTTAAACAGAGAAACACTTACAGAAGGAGAGTTCAGACTTTGGTTCTAGGTATGACCCTGTTGGCTTCCAGGTCTAGAATATGAAAAAAGCTGCCAGCCAGGACTAGGTAGACTCCTAGAGCTGTGGGTGTGATTCAAGCTGACACACATCAAGTCACTCGAGCCTGGAAATCAAATAAGAAATTGCTCAACAGGCTTTTCACTCAGACCCCTGTTAGGTTTTTACTGCGTCTAGGACAGAAAAAAACCCACATAACCAGCTTTTTCCAGTGTTATTTTTTGCTTCTGCTTTAGTTTGTAAGCAAAATCATCAAGTGCAAAACCATGAGGAAAAGCAATAAAAAAAAGCAAACAGGATTGGGTTGGGTCTAGCTTGACACATGGGCTTGACTCGTTCAGAGCGTCAGCATGTGGCAGGAAATAGAAGTGAACAGGGCCAGCTGAAATGTCCATCTAGGGCTGGGAAGGCATAAATCTTTGGAAAAGGAGGCAGCTGTGGTAGTGTTGCCGCTTGGAAGGTAAAATGGGGAGAGATCACACGGACTTTTTGTTTTTCTGTTTCCCTGTTGGAGAAGGCCGGGTTTTAAGATACCGCTTTGCCCTCCGGGTTCTCCTGCAGGTTCATTTAGTGGAGCCCTTTGTACCCCATCCATGGAGCATGTCCCATGGACCATGACTGGTCAGCAGGCCCACAGGAGTGAAGAGAGTGACCTGTACATGCAGATTTCTCTTCTAAGCCCATAATCAGAAACGTTAGTGATTTTCCTCTTCCCTCAAAGAGGCCTTACAGTTATCTGAGATAGCCCTGCATCCCAGCCCTGGACTGAATTTAAGAAAAGGTACTTGTTCATTGCCTTCGGCATGTTAATACTCCTTCCTCTTTTTTTTTTTCTTTCTTTTTTTCCGGTTTCCTGTGTGTGCTGAAGCATTCAAATACCAGATTATTCTTCAAACATTCCTCATTTGTTTATTTGTCCTTTCCTATAACTGACTTGTGTCTCTCAGACTGTTCTGACAGTAGCTTTCCGTGTGATCATTCCCTCTGCAACGATGCCAGCTCCAGGATACTGGTGTTTAAGCCTCTTGTCCTCTACAAGGTAACTGAGCTTCCACATTGAGCACTGACACTTGGAGTTTTGAAACTATCACTTGCTTAATAACTCTACATCCGTCATTCTTGGATGAAATCCATGGCAAACAGAATGTGAGAAAGTGAAAACTAATGAGCGTCTTCAAGAAAGGATAGGGAGCTTCTGTTATTTCATTTAGTCCTAAGAGTTTAACTTCTGGCACCTCCATCACATTTCCAAATGGTAACTAAAGGTTGTTACTTTTTCAAGTTGTGCTGTGTAGCACATTTCATCAATTAAAATGCACCCTCAATGTAAAATCACAACAGGGCCAGCCTGGCATGAAGGATGCTATCATGTCAGTTTTTTTCTTTTTTTAAAGGATACTTTTGTTTCAAATTGCTGAGATCTTTATAGAGCAAATTTAAATTAAACACAGATTTAAATATAACCATGAAAAGAATACAACATGCGTTCATCTTGGAGTACTATGCAATTTACACTCCAAGTGGAGCTAACTCTGCTTTGTGTGCCCTCATTTCATGGTGTTTCTAATGGTGATTATTAACTTCCTTTGTACTGAAAGGACAGAAATATCTCCTTTATTATGTGGGGTTTTATGCAATGACCCCATATGGGTCCAAAGGTTCCATAGCAGTGGTATCAGATTGCACTTTTAAGACAGTTGAGGAGGTTTTAAGATGAAAGGCTCAATGTTGCACAGCAGTTACACGAGGAGGGTAAGAATTAGAGTAGCTGGGCTCTAGCCCCAGCTCTGTACCAACTTCCCACACCACCTCTGGTAAGTGGCACAGTCCTCTGCTTTACCGCCCACAGCTACTGTGAGCAGGTCACTTGCTGCTTCCGACCCTCTTCCATCTACCTGGGATTAATAACGTCTGTGGGAAAATGTTTTGTAGAAGTATAATGCATTAGTGTTTTCACTCGTCGTCTTTTTTTTATGGCTGCATCTGCACAGCAGGCCTGCTCTTCCAGCTCTGCATTGGTCCATCTGAGGCTGCTCAGCAAATCTGAACCCCTACCTCTCCCCCGGCTTTCTTGGTTATGTTTCTACCCCCTGTATTTCTGTTAGCGGTAGCTGGAGAAGGACAGAAGTGGGGAAGGATGAAAGCAGTGAAACACAGTCCAATGAGTGAGTTACTAAACACACCAAGACTTCAGTCAGTTGACAAAAATTCAAATTGCAAGGGTCCCACTTTAGGCATTTTTACCAGTGGACTGAAATGAAAAACAAAATCCTTTCTCTGTTAAAAGACAGCAACCAGTCTCTTTGCAGGTCCTCATTGATTAGATATTGCCTACCAAATCCTAACTTGAACAGAAACGAAGTCAAGCACCTTGCTCCATGCACAACCAGCATTCCCTGTTTTCCCTCTCATTTGCCCAGGCTGAGCTTTGCACATTTTTGTTGCAGTTGATATCAGGTAACAAACTCTCATAAAAGTCTATACCTAATGAAAACGATACAGCAAACATGCACCTGGCAGAGAAGGCAAGCATATTACTGAGTACCCAAATTAGACTAGTTTGAGTCAGACATCAAAAGAAGTAGAAATTTAGGCAGTCCCTACCTCTTCACAAGGGTACATCTTCAATCAATCCTGCTTTGGCTCAGCTGTCTCATCCATAAGTGACTTTAGGACCAAGGGCACTGATAGAAAAGACACCCCACGCTATCCTAAGGAAATCTTCCCTGTGCTAGAGCAGAAATGCAAAGCTGAAACCATGTTCAAACCCCATGACATTTGCAGCTCAGAGATTTCTTAGAAATGCTCTGAAAGCAAACCGAATAATGACCTGTGTTTTTATTGTATTTCAAGTTGTTGATATTTCATTTGTTTCCTTTTATATCAGACAAAACCATATCGTGATGATTTCATCTGCAAAAATGATCAATAGGAGAGGTGGGTCAGCCAGCTAAATAAATGCAAGCCTTGCTGATCTACATGGTAATTGTCATATAGCTGATCTGCACCAGCTTACGCTAGCTAAGAATATGTCCTTTCATTTCTATTTTAGTAAAGTTTGGGAAAGATTCAGATACTAATTTTTGTGCCGAGTTTTATCATCTCTTTGAGTGAAGAGTAATCCTCCACAGAAATCTGAAGCTGTTCCAAAGCTGATTTACACAAAAAGTGCACTGATTTTGCTAAAGGAACAATTTTACACGACCTCAGAGTCCCTGAACTTCCCAAGTGCACTGGCTTCAAGTAAATACATAACTCGGTTTCCTTCTGAGTCTATTAGCAATGCCTGGAATCATTTGTATTCACAACAGTTTTCCAGACTGAATGCAGGCCCAGGATTTAGGTCTGATGGAACGAGGTAGGGACAAAAGTAGGTCAGGCTTGGAATCCTGCTTTACCAGCCTGCACGCTTCAGGACGAGTGCAGATCCCAAACGTCTGCAGGACTAGTGATGATTTCTGTCTGAATAACTATTTAAGATTTCATCAGCAAAACGATGTACTGGTTCTGTTTTCACAGGTCTGATCAAGTGCTTGTGAAATAGATTTTTGATTTTATATATATGTCCTCCTTACTGCAAATACCGTGTGCTCAGAAAGAGAAAGAGCAATTTTTTTCTATTGATCAAGCGAGTGAACAGCCATTCATTTAGCACAGTATCTGTATGTTCTGCACTATCCAAATGCTGCCTATTCAGCTAGTCAAATATCTTTGTTCTGTGTCCAAGTAGGCATTTATTCATCGCTACATAGCATTGCAATTGAAAGGCTCAGATGTTTAAAGATATATATAGGCGATATTTGGCTTGTACTGGCATGCCTGAATAACTTGGACAGCTAAGTCCCATTGGACGTCTAAGTCCTGTTGTTAAAGGGAAACAGAAACCTAGGTTCTGATAGGTAACTTTCCGACATCTACATCACTTCAACTATGTCTCCTAGATGCTTAAAGGATCTATTTTCTGTGACCGTAATAAGCATATGTAGCACGGATAGATGTATACATATCAAGTTAAGGGATGGACATGTCCAGTGACCTGTTCTGCATTCTGAAATTTGCTGGTATAGAACCAGAATACTTCTTTAATCCATACATACAAGAATTTGACTGAGAAACTACATCTGGTGTGTGGCAGTTGATGCTTATTAAACACATACTCATTTCAGTCTTTCCTTGTGCTTCCCCATCTGTTTGTATCTACTGTGTATCCCATCTTCCACTCAAACATGAGCTCTTTGGGATAGGGACCATCCTTTCACTGAGTTTATACAGTCCCAAGTACAACAGAGCTCCAAACCCGCACCTGAACAGAGAGATGATGGCACTCACTGTGGAAACTTTCCATGTTGTAGAAGGGGATTATTTTCAATACTTCCATGTGGTGGATTTACTCGGAGAGTTACTTGGAAGATGTTTCTGTTAGGTATTTAAGGCCAGAGCTTTTGTTCATCTAGTCTGACCTCCTGTATGCCAGACTGTAGACATTCATCCTTTTATTCCCAAGTGATGTATGTTTGACTTGAGAGTGACTTCTGGAAAGGCTGGATAGTCTTGTTGAGACAAGATCAAAGAAAAAAAAAGAGATGTTCTCATCTCTGCAATAGTTTGTCCCAGTGATCTGCTGCCATCACAGCTGAATGTCTTGTGCCTTGTTCCTAATTCTAGTGAACGCTCATGGATGTGCTTGTCTCTGCTAGATAGTTACATCTTACAGAAGTTGAATAATAAGAGTAATAGTAATGAATAAGCACCTTGTAACTATTTACATGATATCTGCATCCGGTGAGGCAGCGTTCCAAGTGACACAGGTGTTGCTATCAAATTGAGAGTGGCTCAGTCTCTCTTGACAATAATAAAAAAGCTGCCAGTCTTCTTGCTTCACCAACATCTACTGTCACCTCCAGAAAACCGTAAGTTTCCTTTGCTTTTACCTTGGTTTCCAAACAAGCCAACAGAAAAGACACAAACCTTTCCTAGTCCTGCCTTGTGTGACACTCTATAAAAGCAGGACTACCTATGTGTACCCCATAGCGCAACTTCCAGTTTTACCTGAGGATTAAGTTCTCCCTTATCGTTTCCTGAAGTTTGTTCAGAGCAGGGCTTAAAGCCTCCCCAGAGGAGCTCCCTTCTCATCGAGCGCCTTGTAGACAACACAGCGTGCACCGCTCGCCAGCGTCTGCCAGCAGACCGGGTCAGCGCTGAGGACACGTTACCTTCTAGCCCTTTCTCCCCTCCTACAAGGTAGCAGCTTTGCCCGAAGGAGGTGCAGGGAGCACAGACACACGTCATGGTACTATCTTCAATTCGCTATTGTGCGTGTGTGGTTTTTTGGAACCAGGTCAACATATGCAAAGGAGAGTTTAACCAGAAAAGGAAATATAAGCAAAGTGGTTGCATCCTTTTGCAATCAACTATTTTCAAGGCTGGCCGTCATGTGCTTAATGAGAAAACTTTTTCCAGTTACCAATGAATAGTTTTATTTTACGTAATTGCAACCATTTCAGTATGGCAATTAAGATAGAATGTTACCTTTGGGATGGGATCAATTAAAGGTTTGAAAATTGAATTTGGGATCATGATTAGTCTCTTTTACATCACTTTAGTATTCTAAAATATATAATTGTATGATTCAACCCTTTTTCATACATGTAGTAAATATAACATTTCAGGGTTTCTTCTTAAGCAGAAACAGATTTTTTAGAGGCCTACTGGTAACTAAAACCATAGCATAATGGGGAAAAAGGGTTTCCCTATTTGATTAGAGGAGGTTTTAAACTTATAGTACATGAAAATGTTGAATTTAGTGTAATTGGTTGTCGGATTTCTTCAGAATTGAAATCATTATGCCCTGGCCACATTCCAAGACATCCTTTCTTTATTTTATTCTCTTTTTTTTTTTTCAAGTTACAATTCAAAACAGTGTGGAACACGCTATAATGTTGTAGTTGGTCATGTAATGTCACCGAAGCTGACTTCTGAATATAGACAAAGGACTTCATGTACCGGAGTATTCCACCGGTGGAAAATTGATAGCAGCATGAGATATGCTATTACAGGCTTTTTGTTCTACCTCCAAATTTGTGCTGACTAAAGTGCTTTTGTCCCTGCACAGGGAAAAAAAAAATCTGTCTAGAGGAGGCTGGAAGCTTAAAACAAATGTGGCATGGAGGGCATAGATTCTTAAGCAAGACTGTGTGAATTTAGCTGGAGCTCACTAAATAACAACCAAAGTGCTTTATTTTTGTCAATTACTATTTCCTCAAAGGACATGAATCACAGGGAAAATGATCAAGCAGCAAAGAATAAAATCCTCTCCGAGACCAAAAAAGTAAAATGAAATAGGAGAATTAAGCAGTGTTTCCTAACTCTTGTCAGTCCAGCTTGGAGTTATTGCCAGGTTTGTACACACCACGATCTATTCAAGCATTACTGAGAGATAGGAACCAGAGATGCAGTTTGAATGCAAATTAAGCATGCACTTTCTTCCAAAGCAGCTTGAAAAAGTCAGCGTGACCATGGATATACGCCCCCTTCCTCCACCCTCCTTCCTAACATAAATAAATCAGCCAAATAGCACCATCGCCACTGCCCCCACACCCAAACTGGAGAGAAAAGGCCAAAATAAACATTGTTAATTGTGAACAATTCATCTAACCTTACATTAGCGATACTGGTGGAGTGTCTCAGGGACACAACACTGTATAGCAAATGGCTAGTGCATGTGTTTCGGGTGACTTTGCAGATCCCTGGACAGTGGAATTGCCCTTTGAAAACCATGATGGCCGTGAGCCTTCATTTACTCCAAAGAGTGACTTTTTGGAATTTGGGGAATGGAACCGGGGCCCTTTTCTGTTCCCGTCTCAAGCCAGCACAAGCAGGCAGCCCCAAGGAACTGGCCTTTCCTTGCAAGACCATGTGCAAGATTGCGACGCCTCTGCCTTTGGTGCTCTGCTCTGCATAGCATTTTCTCCTCCTCCTGGCCCTCTCCGATGTCACACACTCATTTTCCTCCCCACTTCAAATTAAATAAGTGTCTTCCCTCTCCATTCATTCTCCCATTAGCCCGGGGCATTGTGCACTCTGCGTCCCTGTACGGTACACAGCCCCAGCACTGCCTTAACAAGCAAAGCTCTTATTTCTTAAACACCAGGCTGGGTTCTCACTCTGACCTGGCAGGGTTTTGCTTTGAATTTTCATGTGGATCGCAAGGTGCAAGGTTAGATAGTTACAGACAAGGTCACTTCCATTCACAGCAGCGACGGTGGGCATGAGTAACCTCCTAACCAGCCGCAGCGGCTGGGGCATATTTATCTTTATCTATAGTTTTATTGGAGAATTTGTTCACCTCCACCCGGATAAACGGAGCTGACATCCTGAGGGGTAACTAAATGGCAGTTACAAAACAAATGGACCAATAGTCTATTTAGCCTAGTCAGTGTGATCAGAATATATCTTTCAAAATAAAATACTACTGGATGGGGTATGGGACTCCTCCAGATGGCCAAGTGGATAGCTTTCTAAGGTCAGCATGAATATTTAAACAGCATTTTTTACAGTGCAAGCATTAAAGGCACAAAGTTGGAGTTGCTCAGGGTATCCACAGAACCCAGATCACGAGCAAGGATACCCCTTTACTAAAGAAAGGCAAAGCAGCCAGGCTGATGTGATTACTGAAGTATGTTTGAAATACATTTATTTATGTACGTATGTATTTTAATCATGCAGCTTTTTCAGCTATGGGGTTTCTTCATGCTGCCTTTGTGCTAGCTAACAACAGCACCAGAGACTCGCCACATCTGGAATAGGCGCTGGGAAGGCATCAGTGGTAGTAAACCATTAAAACTGGCGGTTACTCATGGCTACAGCGGCTTCAAGAAATGGCAGCACCTTCTGGAGTGGCTGCAGCAGGCCGTGCGGTGCCTTTTGCAGACTGCTCAGCCACCACCGCGTTCAGCTGACCCTGCTTAGCTGCGGCACGCAGCACCCGGGGCATCAGCAGCAGGGATACGGCAGAGAGCAAGACATTTCCCAGGGCGTTTCATGCCACGCAAAGGTTTACGCTCACTCCTTCCCCAGAAAGAAGCATGTGCACAGGCAGTACTGAAGTTCGGACCAGTGTAACACATCTATTCCCTGAACGTTACACCCAGGTCATTATACTCTTCTTTCCCAACCGAGCAGCGTTTTTCACTTAGACGAGCCCCATTTCTTTGCTGCCAGGATGTTACCCCTGCATCCCCTGGGATCCTGACCCTGTGTCCCCACTCTCAGCAACCCTCTCACCAGCAAGCATGTACTTGCTATGACCCAAAGAACCCCCTTCTGAAAATAATCCTGCTTCCATTAGCTCTTCCCTTGAAAGAAAAACACAATAAGAAATGAGTTAATGCTATTACGTATCCAATAACCACACACCCATCCTAAAACTAGACAGCCATGGTTTACAGTCTCTGGGATGAAAGCTCCCAAGGGTTCACGGATGGTTCCTAACAAGTCTGTGAAAGGCCACTAGTAAAGCAAACTTATCCTCCATGGGCTTAAATTCCCTGTGCATGGATCTGCACCACATCTCAGCCCTGACATCCAAAGGCTTTGAGATGTTCTGAGTCCAGGTCAAAATTTTACAGCCTGAGCTACAGATCAGCAGGGCCCTGGTTGCTGTATATCACCTTGTTGATAAGATGTTACTGTTGGAGCCAAGCGACTTGAACAATGTGACTCCAAGTTTCTTAAATAGTAAGTGACTAGAATGAGATAAGGGGAGCTGAGAGCCCAGGTTTTCTCAGCACGTTTTAGTATTATTAAAAAGAAAAATAAAATTAGTCTGTTATCTAACAACGATCATTACAATCTACACATTGTTTCTGTGATCTTTTTAATATTGCTTTTCTAAACAGACCTCTGGTGATTTCTTCTTTCCTTTTTTTTCCCATCTGTCTTGCTGAGACTAAAAGCCACAAACCGTGCATTTTTTCAGTAAACATAGTGTTCTCTGTACTGCGAGATTTATTCCAGATCTTAGCACCCAGACTTACTACAAGATAACCAGGAAAGCAATCTCCTTCTTGCTTCCTTGCTTGCTTTCCTACCTTCTCTCTCCTCATAACTGTAGCAAAGGCATGACAAATACAGTGAATTTAAAGTTATTTTTTATTTTAAGCCAGTCTCAGAAAGCTACTTGAAAAAAAAGGCAAGCCTCTAGAAAGTCCTACATGGCATCTTTTCCATTTTCTCTCACTTCCTGGCTTGCGCCATCATTTGTCAACTTTCCCAGATTTCCAACATTTCTCCAGAATGATCTGGAGAGCTAAGCTTCATTCTGAGTTTAATTTTTGGAGCCGTGTCGCTTAGGTTACAGCGCGGGCCAGAGCTCCGCATGAGGAATGCTGTACGTAAACACCTGGATGTATAGCTGCACGCATACCCATCATCTCAGAAGCAGCCTTGGGCATTCGGCGATACCCCTCTGACACACAGCTGCCTCCTTGTTTCAGGGCGACGGAGGCGCCGAGGCCGGGGACGGCAGCAGTTTCATTCCAGGCTGCGTCAGCGGCGCGATGCCAGCACAGCCCCGGGCACGGCGTCCACCCACCTGCCTGTCCCGGGGAGAGGGGCACGCTGTCCCGGCACAGAGACCCCCATGCAGATACCATGCAATAAGTAAAAGACTTTCTTCCTCCTCCTGAGACCCTGCTGTTACTTATACCAACCCTACTCCTTCGCCAGCAAGAAGGGAAGCCAGCAGGGTTTGTTTTCAAAGCTCCCTCCTCCCCCTGATCCCGCACTGCCCAGCTGCAGTCCCCGGACATTTCCTTCGGCTGGGGGCTAGGCAAAGAGTTTTCTCCTCGGCCGACAGACATCCCTTCGCTTCCTGAGCCAGCCTTGGGTGCTACTCTCTGATTGGGACCATCTCTCCTGTTCCAGACACCAGTGAGCTACATCTGGGTTAGATTTAAATCTTCATCTTGGCCAAAATCTTTCCTGACTCAGTTATTTGAAATAACTGTTTCCGTCCCAGACTCCTGCCCATCTTCCCCTCCTGTCCATGACAGCAAATAAAAATAGAAACAGCACTAAAACACACTCTCTAAAAAATTACACAGTTACAGGGAAATTACACATTTATGTTAGTAAATATGATTACTTGTGGGAACTGCTCCTTTGAAACCAAACCAGCAAGAAGGGCCTGAATTCTTCTGCCTGGTGCTCAGCTGACGAGTACCTAAGTCCATCAGTGACCCCCTTCACAATCCATGGCAAAAAAGAGGCCCATGAAGTAAGCTAAATTACGTTCCAGATGGGGATATTTGTCTCCACTGGCTAGCAAGGGATGTTACTATGACCACAATCCTCAGGCAGGTGTCTTGCTTAAATACCTACTCTTAGGCAGGAGGACTGAACCCAAGCCAAAAGCCTTGCAGCTAACGCCCGGTGCGCGGTACCAGGCTTGAGTTAGCTATGCTAAACCTACTGAAACATGATTTCTAAACCAGTTGCTACTGCAGGCTTTGTTTTTTCACATAGGGTGGTATCACCAGTCTAAGACCAATGCTGACATTAAACAAAGTCGTGTTAAGCTTCTAAAGTGGCGGCCTGTCTGGCCTAGCTTCGCTGCAGCTAGCAACATCAGAGCCAGAAGTGTGGTGGCAAGTCTTCTGTTCCAAGCAGGAAAAATGAGGAGGTGATGAAATGAGTATTCGCCTGAGGCTCTGGAAAACTGGAGACAGACGATGGTGCATCGTATTAGGCAGGCACTTGCTGATGAGCAAGAGCGTGCATTGATGGATACTAGCAGCAGGGACGCTCGCTTCCTTTCATACTGCAGGACTAGCCAGTTGGAATCATTATACACCACGGTCCCTATAAAAATAACACGCGGAAAATGTTTTGGAGTGGCTACTTTTAACAAGCTGGAGGGAGCAGTTGCCTTCCTGCAAATCAGGCACCTCCTGACCTACTTCTTAATAGGAGCTGAAATCAAAGGCCCTTTATGCTGCTGAAAGTCTTAAACTGGGAAGTCGTTCCAGCAAGCAAGGGGTCCTGAGGCGCTTCTCCTTGTCCCTTCTATGTTCTTTCTAGCCTTTGGCTACTCATGGAAAGAAATGCCTTTCTACTTAAACATAGTTCGACTAATTAATCTATTCCATCTGTTCCTTCCTCCCAAAATGTAACCATGACACAGAAGTTTCCGAAACAGATTTGGTTCTCATATTGATAAACAGGTCACAGAAAAACAGGAGTGCAGGGAGGGATGAAGGGAAATGTTGGGATTTTAGCTTTTATTTCATCCTGACCAGCTTCTGACGTTTTCATGCAGACGGCTATACAGTATGCTGCGTACATGAGGGCAGTCAACAAACACATCTGAGATCATTCACACATCCAGATCAGAAAAGCTAATCACTGCTTGCAGAAAGGCCTCAGAAAGTGCAACATGTTAAAATGGGGTTTTGTACAATTTTCAGCAGAATGAAGTAATTCTTTTGGCTATTTCAGGTAACCCATGATTTTCCTCTTGAAACAACTAGCCACAATCTGCTTGTCACCAACAGAGATTAGCAAATAGGGGTATAGTTTGATCATTTTCTTAAAACGTTAAAAAAGAGCCAAATGGGTTAATTTTTAAAAGTTCAAAGTGCACCTGAGCTGCTTTGCTAATGCTCACCAGTTCGCAGCTGCTGCAGAGCTGAATGCAGCACTGTGTTGCCATGTGCAAGTTTGCTTCTAACAAGTTAGCCCCGCTACCGTAGATCAAATGCCCTTCATCTGAACTGACAGCAGGTAACTGATCAAATATTACTGAGTTTGCCTTTAAATTTTAACCTGCAAGAGTTACGCTGCATCCTGTCGGATTTTATGTTTCGTGACATAGTATGCCAGAACCAGGCAATACGGCACAGTGTAATGCAACGTGACAGCTAAATTCAAAGGAAAAGACCGTTCTCCTGCAACAATTAACCACTCTCGATACTCCGAGCAGCTACACAAATCCAGCGCTTTGTGCTTACTGCAACCACCAAGGCATCCCCATAGCAGGCACGTCAACCTCAGAAGTGCCCATCTTTTTTGAACACACAAAGCCAGACTGCTGGTGCAGGTTTCCTGAACTTCACTGGGTTTCCACAGTGGGATAAGACAACTTTGCATGCGTTGGTTTTTTTCTTTTTTTAATGTTCTCTTTAGTTTCTCTTTTTGTGCGATGGAGTTTTGTCCACGTTACTGCTCCGTTGCAAAAGCAAACTCGAAGGGAAGATAGGTAAAAAATATATTCTCTACTGAGATAACTGTGCTCAGTCCAGACTGTATGTAATTTGGATAACCTTGACAACTAACACAATAAACAGTGCCATGATTTTAAGTGAGGATGAACTAGCATGTTAAAATCTCTCTGCCAAATCTAATACAAGCGCCAAGCCTTCCAGGTGTTTCATTGTGTTATCACACAGAACTAACATAATTTTTTCTTTCAGTTCTGAAGAGGTGGTCCAAAATGTTTAAACTACAGTAGTTGCAACATGTCAAAGAGGGAATTTATTATCTCAGCCCCAATAGGTCTTAATAAGCCTTACACAACTGTTTAGGCATTTATTCTATTAACGGCTGTTCATTCCAGTGGCTTCACCTGAATATTCATGATCTTACTATTCCCAGTGCTTCAGTGTAGCAGCTGTTTGAAATCCACAGCAAATGTTCAAGAGAGTTCCACAAATATAAACACCCTCACAGCTGAATGTTTGGGGCCTGTGCATCGCAGAGGAGAGACATGAAACATTTATGTGGAGTGATTTTTGGAGGACAGCATTTACAAAGCTTAAATAGTCCTCACACATTTGGGAGCACTTCAGCGTGATTGGGACATTACGATGGAGGACAAAGAGTCTGGAAGAGCCTACATCTCACAAAGATGTTACGCTTGCCTCTGTGCGATAATTCAGCGTAACGGAGGATTCCTGCTAAATTCCAGATTCAGAATCAAACCTAGGCAACTGTAATCGATGGTGGGTTGGGTGGTTTTTTTCTTGCCTCATTGGCATGGTTTGAATGAGGATGGAAATGGCATGCATGGAAGGGAGGCATCAAGAAAGTAAAAAGAAGCAATGTGCTCAATTAAATTCGTTAAACTAAACACAGAAGGAAACAGGTCATTATACAATAAATCCTAAAAATGTTGAAATCAATCACCCTTGCTCGGGTAGGAACCGAATGTCTAAGTCAGGACTCTACCTACGTAAACCATTTGTCGCATATTAAGTAGAAAACAGGTTCTGATAGAGTCTAAACAGATAAGACACTTTAATTAGCAGGCACATGGAGGACATGAAGAATTCAAGCTCTCTCAGAGGAATGGGGATGGGAAGCGAGCGCTCTACCTGTCGTTCCATCTGTTCTGCCGCTGTCTGTGTTGCTAGCATCTAGAAGTTGTCACCGGCTCAGGATTATTGGTGGTCCTTGCTAGAATTAATGGATGCATTTAGCCCACTTCTTAGAGCACACGTGCTCTCCTGCAGGAAAATGCTTTGAGGGCACGAGAGGATAGTTTGCTCTGAGAAGATGGAGCAGAGGTGCTGGCAGTGGGATCAGAGTTTACAACTGCTGCTATCTGCATCAAGAACTTGGAGGGAGAAGGAGGAATAGTTGTGCGGTCAAGGGCAGTGTCCTGGGACCTGCAAGATCGAGATTTCTGCCCCATTTCATAGATTTCTGCAGTTCTGAGCTCTCTGATACTGGGGGTGGTTTTGACTGTAAAACCTGGCAAATGGGACAGAAAACAGGAGAGCAGGACCATTTCCTAACACTGACTTGAAAATATTTTCTTTTCAGTTCATGCATTTTCTTTCCAGAGACTTCCCTGTTTCTCAAATTGAGATCCACATGTGGACAGACACACTTCCAGTGGAAGTGGAGGAATAGAAAAAATAGAAACTGGGAACTCAACAGCCAAAATTGTTTCCCATCATCTGAACCGTTCAAATAGGACATTTTAGAATGACTCAGGCTGGCCATTTTTCACTGGACTTCTTTTAATACATTGACAGATTTGACATAACAGCAACATTAAATTACAGTTAATTAAATACTTAAAATATAAGCAAATTACACTAAATGTTAGCCTAGACATTGGAGATAGACACACATATATATATATATGTTGTATACACAAACATACTAGTAATGGGATTAACACCAGTTAAGAACTTCCATAAAGTATTGAAAATGACCATATCTAGCTTCTGTGCAATTCAGAGAAAAGGAATGTCCTTTCAGAGACTATGTGACCACGCTGATCTCACAAAAAATAGAGTTCTAGTGTTTAAAGAAAACCTTACAACAGCCACAGGATTTTCAGTAATATACTGGGGAAGGCATTGTTCATATACAGACCTGATCTCTGTGAACAGTAACGGTTCCAGGCTAATAATGAAATAATCCATTTTTACTAGATGAAAGAAGGGAGATCAGAAAAGTAACTCGATCTGTGGGTAATAATGGTGCCAAAAGCTTATAATGGAAAATATCTGAAGAATCCGAGACTCTCTTTGAGAGATATGAATGATTTCTTTTTTCTTGCGAAAAGTGTATGAAGAACTTGAGAAGAAGTGCCTGAGTGAATTTTATGAGAAAAAGCTCTGTTTGGGGGAGAAAGGGGCAGTGTCGGGTTGCAGCCCAAACACAGCCCAGCCTTACGTAACGGGAGGCACAGCTGAAAGATGCTCCGACGCCTGCACTCGATGCACTTGCACTTTGACTTTATTTTCTTTCTCCTTCTCCTCTCATTTTTTCTTCTTTGAAAAACAAAGTTTATAAATTAGTAGGAAAAACCCTTGTGTCCAATTTTCCATCTAGTAACATGCTCCATAATTCATACTATAATGATCTTTCAGCCGTGAGAAAATATGGGGTAAAATCACGAAAATCAACGGAACACTTGCTGTTTATTTCAACACTGTCAGGGTTTTGCCATTCCTGCCCAAATACTTTGATTGAGCAGTCAAACTAAATTTCATACAGAAACATCACCAAGAGTGCAACGCTCGGCTTAGCTCACTTGTTCAAACAATCCTTACTCAGACAACCAGCCCTAATAACATCTCAGGAGGTGAGGAAGGCTTTCGTGAGCGACCCCTCCGTTTGTGGAAGTTTTTAAACTGCCCTTCTCATTGTTGCTGTCTGGCGGCTCTTTTCCTTGACTTCTCTGCACACAACAGGTTTGGGACAAATCAAAAGAAAAACGAGAAATTAAAATATTTTTATGTTTAGGCCACCAAAATACAGGCGTGTAAGGGAGAGTGCAAACAGGATGCACCTGGCTCTGAACGTGCAATTACCCAAATGTGCCTCTCGCAGTGCAGGTTAGGCTCATAGGACAGAACGTGTGGCGCAGGAAGAGTCCAGGGGACGGCAGCATTCGTTTTTGAAACCGAGACATGATTAATCCAGAACTGATGCTCTCGTGCAATAATTTTCTTTGAACGTTTTTAGAAAGGTAATCAGCCTAACTATCCCCATTTTACAGTTGGGGAAGAGGAGGCACTGAGAGGCAAACATTGCCCACGGTTACACAGCAGAGAGGTACTCACCCGGTTCGTAGCACAGTGTGCTCTCAGCAGCGCTGTGCTGTCTGCCTGGATTAGGCAGGAATGGGCATGAGAAGGAATAATCAGGAAGGTGTGTTTAGGACAAGCATAATGAACCTCATGGCCATTCCCTCCATTAAAATCCCTTTATTTTCTGCAGTTTCATCCTTTGCATTGCAGGCACTGGCATGTCATCTAACTCCCACTCAGTCATCTTGGGCATGTGTGTACTGGTTAGAAGGAAGTAAATAATAAACTTGGGGATATTCCTCTGGCACAATAATCTAAGCTGTATTGTGAAATTTAGCCTTTCTCTCTCTCTCTCTCATACACACATAAAACCTCCCTACTCTGTAAGTGTGTGTGTGAGTGCATGTGTAATGCAGATAAATCATTGGATTTCAATGACTACTAGGCTGAGATTGAAATAAGAAATAGCTTGTTGATTACTAAGGCGATTAAAAGGATCATCTTATTGATTCCCACCCAGCCAGGCACAGACCTCAGTAATGAACATCGACTGGTTTAATAAGGGAAAAGGCAAGATTTACTGGATGCATGTGCTTTTCATTAGAGTGAGCTGAAAGGAAATAAAAAATGCTGACCTACCCAGTCATGGGCCACTGTGCCTCTTACTCTTACGAGTGCAGCTAGTACAGGCAAGTGGGTAATAGAAAGCAGTATGTGACTGCACAGGGGCAATGCCTAATAAAATTACTGAAACTGAAATAACAGAAATTAAATTATTTTCTTCCATCTTTCCCTCTTTTTTTACTGATTTCCATTCCCCTTGCTTAGAGTACAAGAATTTGGATGTCTATTAAAAATGAAGGCTGACTCTGTATTTAAAAATCAGAGGCAAGGTCTCTTTCCCTCATAGCTCCGTTGGCTTGGGAGATATGAGATGCCTACAGTAGCTCATCTATCTAGGTTGATATTAGGAACAAATGAGTCTCTAAAAGATAAGCTTGAGGTTAAAAAAGCATCAGTGTGGATGTGTGTGTTATACAGGAGTTCAGACATTGGTCCTATTTGTTCTTGTAACAACCAATGGCTCAGTGAATGTCTCCTTCAGAAAGACTCATTTCTCAGTCTGAATCAGCTATAACTGCAGATACTTGGTACAGGTGATGGGCAAGTTTTTCTTCTTAACCATCAGCAGCAGTAGCTGATTTTACCACACAAATAACCGTATTCATATGTGTAAGTCATACCTCAGATAATTTATACCTCTGTCAGAGGACTTGTACTTGAACCTAACTTCTTAGGTAACATGACATGTCACCTGCACCAGTGTGTAACCTCCTCAAAACCCAAGGCAGGGAGGTCAGTGGAGTACAGGAACCAGGCTGCGCAGGAAAAACCTCATTTCTGGGAGAGAGGAAGCAGGTTGCTGAGGATTAGAGACAATGTGGGCTGCTAAGGGAGACAAGACTTTCAAATAAACATCCCTTCACATCACCCTCTGATTCAGAGAGCCCACACTGCTGCTGAATCACAGGGATTTTTACAAATAATCAAATACCTTGCATATCGTATATATGAAACATGATGTTCTTACTTCGTAGCCCCAAAGAGAGTATCCCTTTCTAAAACAGCACAGGGTGTATTTTCTTTCCCTGCTTACACAGTGAATGATAAGGAAATGATGAGGTTTAGTATTGTGCTCACTTTTTTTTCTGCATGAGCAGTGTAGGTTTCCTGAAGCATTGAAAACGGGAGGGGGCAAAGCCTGCTTAGATTTGCAAAATCTGCAAATCCAAAGTACCTCCACTAACCCTAATGGGGTTACACAAGATCTGTCACCATGTCACATTTTAAGGAAGGGAAGGACAGACCTACTTAGTAAATTAATTCTGCTTTAACTTGAGGAATTGGTGCAATATTCATAGATACATTCATCTGTGCCCTCTGTGAGGACCTCCCTGTTACTGCATGCTTTTGACATCACGGGAATGTGGTTGATCTTCTTTCAGTGCTGATGGTCCTGTTAATGACTAAGGCATGGTACGAAGGCGACTTCATCAGCGTGAAGTCCCTTCCCACCCATGCTTCCTACTAGAGTAGTTTTCTCTGCTCAGTCTTCTTGCCTTGTGCACATTGTGAGCTCAGCTATTGCCTCCAGGGAGCACAGGCAGAGTCACAAGCTGTTCTAGGTTACTTGACTTGGTGGCCCGGAGATCAGCAGTCCTTTAGGAGTGGAGTGCAAAGCATTTCTTCCTTTCTCAGATGAAAACCTTTGGGTAACAGCTCAGCAGGAGTCTGGAGAATCAGCCTCCTAAAGAACCAAGATGCTGATAAGCAATATCCATCCTCCAGGCAGATGATCCCAGGAACTGCTGAGCTCCAAAATCAGCAAGAACTGGTGACACTGACATGACATTCAGGTGAGAAAGGCCACTGTTGAGGGCATGAAATATGCCTTATAAGTGATATCTCACTGGGAGCTGAGCACCCCTGTCCTAGCAGGGATGTGTCCCTCAGGCCACCCCAGTGCCTGGCCCAGAGCCAGCCCTGCCATGTGCCATTCAAACCTGAGAACATCCAAGTCCACTGCCGTAACCCACAGCTCTGAAGGCAGCACCTCCAAGTGTAGTTTGCCTCCTGGTTCCACCGTGTCCCCACTTCTGCCCAAGACAGATGATGGCTGGTTTGGATAAATGGCTATAGCACAGGATCAACCAGTGACATGAGAAGTTGCTTCAGGAGCTGCGAAGCACTGCCTGCACTGATAGCCTCTGAGGCGCTAACATGAAACAACTCAAAGTGCTATGAAGTCCTTTGTGAGCACCTCTCTTGCTGCTTATGAGTGCCTTATTGAAATCAAGCTCTAAATGGTCAAGTCAGAAATGAAATGCAGCTGAAGGGCTCCAGAAGCACTGAGAAAGGATTTCGACCCAGGAGAAATGGCTGAGCTTCCAGTCACACCAACCATCTGTCTGGTACCACTGGCCAAAACCTGCCAGAGCCCTGCCAAAAGGGACATGGGTCTCTCACCTTGAGTCCTAACACCTTCATCCCTTTCCGGGGAACCAAAGATGGCATTTCCAGTCCTGGATACAAACTAGTGATTTAAGAAACATTGGGTATCATGCTGTAAGACTGAAAAAAAAATGTGTTGTCCAGGCAGACTTTTTCCCAGAGCTGATTTGCCTCCTCTGCCTGCTTCCGCCCAAGAGGTACCGGCAGTTGGAGCTTCCCCTTCTGAAGCTGGCGTTGCCAACTTCCAGCTGAGGTCAGAGTTAAGGTTTGTTCCTCTTGCCAGAAGAATTTGGGCATGTGTTACATTTCTTGGATGCTGGAAATGCAAAGGAGTTTCTTGTGGAGGCTGTTTCTCACTGTGATCGCTTGCTATAATGTGTGGGCACAAAGGGGTGTCCAAAAGCTCTCCTTAGCCAAATATTTCCCTGCATTTTAAGATTTGCATGGGTGGGTTTTGTACTTAAGCAGCCTTTAATGTATTCAAAAAAAGGTTTGGTTGGTGGCTTACATAATGGTGTTGAATCTGACCCAGACGTGTTGTCACAGCACTGCTGTCAGATAGATAGTGAGCTGTCAGATTGAAATATTCACTAGCAATCTAGGTTATTGGGCCCCTTCCTTCAAAAGTACACCCAGCAGAAAAGCAGTAGTGTTAGGAGCTGGAATTACAAGGTTCTGCAATGGGGTTAAATCTTCTCAAATCACTGCCTGATAAAGGGAAAATTTTCAGATGAACTACGTTGTTTCAGGTCCAGCTTCCAACTGTTTTATTTTTTCACTGTTCTCCTTGGGCTGGATCATGGTTAGAGGTCACAACTTCACTTATAGGTGAAAAATTTCTAGGTATCTACTAGAAATACATGCCCAAGTAGGAAATAAAAGGATTGAAGGACTTAGGTTGTCTGCAGTCAGCCTTAACAACACATAGAGCACTACAACATCAGGAACCATCATTACATAGCTGATCTCTAATTAAAACCTTAAATATCAGAGACCAGATCAAGTGCTGACCTTTTCCACTGGGAAAAGACTAATTGTTTTTTGTTGCTAAAGATACATGAGGTATCTTTAAAGATGTAATCTTGTTCATTCCAGGGCACTTTTTTGGAAAGGTTCTGCAATAGTTATTGATAGGAGAAGCAATTAGCTATAAAAAAAAATTTTATACCATGTAATGGCACTTGCGTACATTTGATAACATTTTACTGCATATTTCTTAGCTATTGAAGCTTGAATTTTTATTATGCACAATCTCCCTTTTTAAATCAATTTGGGTATCAGAGACCAAAATGCTAAGATTGTCTTGGAGAATATTATTTCTCAATCAAAGAATGTAATGACTTTTCATGGATGAATCTTGCCACTTGCCATGTGTAGTCTTTATTCCATAACACCGTGATCCTAGAGTGTTGTGACTGCTTGACACAATATATCGCATAATATATCTGCTATCGGTATTCTCATTACAGAGAGAGAGACTAGTAAGATTGGAAAGTGAGAGCAGAACTGGTCAGATGAAAGTAAAAGGGAAAATGGTGAGAAGTAAAAAAAGACTATGTGGAAAACGCATATTATCAGGACCTTGAATTCTCCCCAGGTTCGAGTGACGCAGGTAGAAAAACAGTTTAATTTCAGAGAAATTAAAGAAGTCAAAGAAATTAAGATCAGAGAAGACGGAGGTTAGAAAAGGAAGTTAGTTTGTTAGGAAGACAAGGCATCTGTGCAAGATATCAATCTGAACCAAAAAAATGTGTTCTTACCCTTGGCTGGAGCGACCTCTCCAGTCTCAGTTCCCTGGGGCACAGGCTGCGGTCAGCATTCCCGAGTGGTTCCGGCTGCATGTAATGCTCTTCACGCCAAGTCAAGGCAGCTCCTATCTTGTGCAGGGAGGCACGGGGCTCTCTCCTCTTACGCACATCACAAACGCTGGCTGTTTGAACCATTTAGCTAAGCCAAAACTCTTCATCTGAAGCTTCATCTGCAGGAAAGGCTTAAACAATTCCACCAAAGGCAGAGAAAGGGTCCCAAGCTTCCCACCACCCGTCTGTTATAAGGACTCCAGAAGGTCCCTGATAGCCATCACTTCTGTTCTACATTTGCACATATACATCTGCCTGAGCTTTGCTTCAGTTTGGTACTACTTCTATTTATGATATATGGGCAATCTAACTCCACCTATAACAATGTGCTTGATTGCTTGATTGTGCTTTGTGTTGGTTTTGCTTGCGTGCAACTGAGTTCATAGGAATTAAACATGTGCTCTAATATCTCCTTCTTCTGCACAGAAGGAATAAAAGAAACTTTGCCCGAGCCATTCAACAACTTCTTCTCTCTCTGCTGTGTTTTTCTGGTTATCTTCAGCCTGGGTACCACCAAAGCTCAATTTGCTGACCCAGCTGTACAATTTGACTTAGAGGATGGAGAAAGACGAGGCACCAGCTTCAGACCAGTTCTCTTCTCTGAAGTTGCCTTAGCTCACACCACTCAGTTCATTTTCACTCTCATGAAACCTGCTTTGAATTAGTCCAGGCAGCATGAGTTGATACTGATCCTCACTTAGTAAATTCAAATTCATTCTTTAAATTAAATACTGCAGGGTAGAACTTACTATAAATGGTTGAGGCCACTTGCATCAGATAATTGACTGTGAACTGATCAGACTCTCCTAGGACTCATCTCCCCCGGGCAGTGGCCTGTTCTATCATGAAAAGAAACATTTGCTAAAGCCCAATCTCAGTGCCATTTGCATGGCCAGGGTGTGGAACAGGCCATACCCCAGCGTGGGCCAGGTCTCCTGCCCCTGGGATGGGAAACAGGCAGCATCTGAGCACAGAAGCTCCTCATTGAAGATGGAGCGGGCTGGAGTAGTGCCACCAGCTGCAATGCTATTAACGGTGCAGGGACCACGGCTGTGAACCAGCAGACCAGCGTGCATTCGCTATTTTCACGACATTACCAGAGAGAACAAAAAAAAAAAAGAAAGAAAGAAAGAGAGAGGCTATAAATCCCCTAAACTGGGGAAGATAAATTTGTGTGAAAAGTCATGAGGAACCTGACAGGAAAGAGTTACTTTATACCATTTTGCGGGGAGGAAAAACAGCCTTAGGTTTTCTATTGTCTGCAGGTTTTTCTCCATAAGAACAGAAGGTTGGGCACAAGGTGAACTGTCAGGAGGAAAAATCGAGGGAATCATAGAGAAGATGGGCCTTGTACATAATTGATCTGACAGAGTGCTGCCCACTCCATCACTGTGGCTGAAATATGCTTGGCCTCCTGCGCAATAATGCATGCGAGTTTAGCAGCGCAAGACTTGGTCTATTAGGGAGTTTGTTTAATCAGGAATGCTCCTGTCCCTGCCAGCCCCCCTCCCGAACGTCGCTTGCAAAACACAAAATCTGCTCTCTGACTGGGAGAGAAAATTCTGCCATGCTAAACACTTTCAAGAGCAGACATAAAAGCAGAAAGTGACTTTGAGTAAAATTGGGGACTATCGGAAGTAAGAGCAACATCTCTATTGCCTTCAACAAGGCCAGCACTATGTTTTGTTCCCTGAATAATTCCCTCACTGTTTCTCCCCATTAGATTTCTTTTTCCTTTTTTGATCCTTTTAGCGGAAGACGTTATCATCTCATTGAATTGTCTCACAACTGACCTTGCAATACAGAAAATAAAAAGCACTGTGGTCTTTCATAACTAGTTTTAGGTGCCTTCCATAGGAGGGGCAAAAGATCTCTGAGGATTGGGGATTTCAGACCTGGAGTGTTATTACGGTCACTAAATATCACAGCTTTGCTACTGTAAGATAAAGAGGCAGAGCTTAAAAGATGAAGATGCACCATGCTTTGTATAAGTTCTGATAAAAGCTGGTGATTGTGTTTTGAAGACGCGGGGTGGTCCAAGCCTGCAGACCTTTTCAAGAAGCTTTGAGCAAAACTTCGACAAGTGGGCAAATCCTGCAAAGTGCCAGCAGTTCGCTGTGAGGTGCTGAGAGCTCCCGGACCCCAGCGGAGTCAGTGGGACAGAGCTGCCCACCAGCTCAGGCTGCACGGGAGACGCAGATCCCGCTCGCTGTTCTCAAAGTTCTCTCTAAAAGCTACGGAGGGTCCACGCTGTTTTCCCTTGCACCACGACCTATGCCACCTTCTGCTAAGGCGACAAAGCAAGCGCTAGATGTTATCACTTACAGTCCATCTTACGGTGGATAAATCAAGCCAGCAATGTAGTGATATTGCAGCAGGGTCACCACAAGCAATTTTCTAAAAACCATGCTGACATCACCAGAAATTTTATTTAAATCCTCACTATTTCCAGCTAAAAAATCCATCATCATTATGAAAATGACTTGTATCAGACCCCAGAATAATCTTTCCAGAAATGATAACTCCTGATATTTAAACCGATTGGGGTTTATTTTACCTCTCAGATTTTCCCTAATGTTGGTGAGAGCTGCGATCACCAACTCCAAACTCTATAATTTTGCCTAAAAACATTTGACAAAAAAGGGGTTAACGATTTCCATGCAGGGTAAAGCTATACGGAATTAGTGCTCGGGAGTGTAGAACATTCACTTTTACAGTAGGTGGTGTTCTTGTTACACTTTCATACATGCCAGGCTAATTAACTGTCTTAAAGACCACATCATTAAATTATTTCCCCTGCTTAAAACACTGCAATGTTTAATGTACCCCAGCAATTCAATTACGTTTAAAACAATATGCTAAGGATGAACTGCTACAGGGTGGCATTTAGAGGAAGTTTCATGCTTTACCTCAAACACAGGTAAAACAGAAGAGCAAAAATAGAATTTTAATTCCAAAATAGCTGTTTGAACAAAGAAAACTTCCACAAAAACTTGTAAATGAAGCTAGTTATTGTAGTCTGGATGATTGATTTTGCCTTTACTTTCTTTTATAAAAGTTTGTTCAAAGAGTTTAGAAGAGTTTTATTTTTCCCTCAGTACTTGTTAAAATCTGCCCATTCCATCTTGTGATATATTTATATATTTTCTGTTGCTTCACTTTCTCTCCCTGTTGCAGTTTCTCTTGTTTTAAGAAAAAAAACCATGAGGGTTAATTAAGTGTAACATCTGGGAAGCTTCATTTACAAGTTCAACAGAAGGAGTGGGGGTGAGGTCGAACTTAGGTATATTTCAGACATTTTGTTAGGGAGTAAATACGCAGAGGTCTCTGTTACACACCTCATCAAAACATCTCACATTAATTTATCAGAGGAAAAGCCGGCTGCGTTCTGGCTCCGCCACCTTCCACACCAGCGTCATTTCCAGGTACCACCGATGCATCTCCACGTGGCAGAATGAGTGCAAGGCTAGCAGAGAGCTCTGCACAAAGGACACCGCAGTTGCTCAAGTCTCGCTCCTTGTCAGCAGGAGCTGCAGAGGATGTCCTCTCTGTGCCGCAGATGTGGGAACACGCTGCTTTGTTGCCAAGGATAGGAGCAGCTTCGACAGCAGAAGCTTGCGTCATTGGCATAGCGCGCATCTTCTACCGGACCTACAGAAAAAACAGGGCTAAAAGGGACCAGAAGAGTATTTTGGACTACAGTCCAAAAACTGAGTCCAAAAACACACTGCCAGCCTCTCCTCTACCATCTTTGTGTGGTGTTTGAGAAATACTGATCCCTGACGTCAGGGAACCAAGCTTCTCGCACATAAAAGCCTCTTTGATATTTAGTGTAGAAAGCTATGTTCTACAACAGGTTCTTTTATACAAACTAATCAAACTATTGTTTAAAAACTTACCAGGCACCCTTCAGGTCAAGTTATGGAGTTTACTGTTAGAGATGGGATAGGACCCAGCTAAAATGCAAATCATCAACCCAATAATTTGGATGGAGTTCTTCTTCATCTCTTTTCATTTCAACAGGAATGACAGTCACCTGAATAGCTTTGGTACCACTCTGTAGGTGGGAGATGCTGCTTCCTGCCCAAAACCTATCTCATTTTCTAAAGCATTGTGCCAAGTCATCTGAGAGTGAATGTGATCTCATAGACAAAACTCGCTGAAGCCTAACTCAGATAGCAAACCACAACAAGGATATGTGGGTACCATACCCACATAGAGAAGCCACAACTCAGAGTAAAAGCAGGATTCTGCGTAATACCACAAAGGCATCACCTATTGCTAAATATGTTAGCACACAGAAGAGGATCATTATTACTCAACCACCTTTTAGAGAACAAGACAGGATAGTGCTTCTTTTGGCTGGGGCAGGCAGAGTGGCTGCTCATGACAGCACTCAAAGGCCATAGGACTTCTGCCTCTTACAGTTGACCAAAGCTGTAGCTAAAATGCTCATATGCAGTGTAAGGTGACAGTTGTCCTTTTGAATGAGTGAGAAAAGTTAGGTCAAATGACCATTTGTAGCTTCTACTTGCTGCCACGCAATCAATCATGTAACAGAAAATTCAATCACCATCTGGCTGTACAAACCCACTTTCCTGCGCGATGTCATCACATGGATAGATGCATCATTGTCAAGTAATGGGGAGGGACTCTACTGTGGTTTTGTGGTGGACACTTCAGGTGACGTAAGGTGGGAAGATCACATGCTCTCATGAAAAATGGCATCTGTAAGCAAGCTGGTGCCACCAAACAATTCATCCACTTCTCAAACTTGATGATCTTTCCTGGTGGGCTGAATCCAGCCTTTAAGGGATAAACTGTCTATTCCTAAGGGAAATGAAAAGGAACTGCAATGTCTATAGGAGCCTATGAGTTTAGGATTTTAGCGTGGAAGTATCATGTTGTTCCTAATGCAACTGACCATATACTATTGCAGTCTATAACCTCACCAGCGAGAAAACCTTTTCAGATTTTGAATGTCTAAAATTAGAAGGTATTTAGCGTCAGGATTTTGGTTTATTTCAATTATAAAGAATTCCCTTACCATGAGGGAAGCACGTATGCACAGGCAATTTCTACCAAACAGCAGCTGCAAATCCCACGGGGACTTGCTCTTGTGACCGATATTCTCAGAGGGAGCTGCTGCTTCAGCATCTTGGTGGCAGGTGAAGTGTTCTCCTTATGCAGGTTTGTAAGGAGGTCCATGATCCAGCTGGATACTGGTACCTGGATAGTGCTTAAATATATTCAGACCGCACTTCCCCAACTTCCAGAGAAGCTGACCAGAGGAGAAGCCCCATCCTCCTTTTCCCAACCTTACCTACCCACTCTGCTCCTGCTTCGCCATCACTCCCCCTCACAGACATTCAGTGACCCAGCCAAGGAAATGGCCTGTCTGAAAACCTGGCATTTCTTTTTAAAACCCGGTCAATTTTCACTGAGATCAGTTTTCTGATCTCTCACTGCATGGTCAGAGAAACACCTGTGCCGACACAGGGGGAGGGAGCGCGAACAACCATCTGGAGAGCACGGGGGGACAGGAAACCCATTTTGGTTGCAGAACAGGCTTCTGCCAGCTTAACTAGGCATGGAGCGGTGGCGTTAATCAAGACCTTGAAACAAGCCTCAAGGCAAACATAGCATGGCATCCAAGGGATTAAGCATGGGATGAAATACATTGCTGACCATATGATGGCCCAGAAGTCCTTAAAATATGTAGGTTTGAAATAAGTAGGTCTTATAGGTGTTAATTCACAATAACCAAGTCAGAACATACATACACACCCAAAACATCAATAGGTACCTGTGTGGTTTCTAAAATGCGGAGAGCATAATCCTTTTGTACCCTGCTTAAACCTGTGCAAAAGGTATGTAATTAGGTCCTTGTCCTGATGAATTCTGCAGCGAAGTACAGATACACATAACCATCATGACTACACTTAAAGCCAAGGCACATGCCTGCTATATATTGTGTTGCTTAGTCTTGCTTTTTCTTTCTCCTTTTGAATTATTCTTCACAATTTTAAATTGGTTTTAATATATTTATTTTCCATATATGTCCCTATTAAGTATTTAGCATTTTATTCCAATTTTATGCCATCATATACTTAGACAATTTTTCTTTTTTTAACCTTCGATTTCTGGATCTGTTTTACAAATAAATTGCAAATGTCAAGATCATTTCCTTTCTCAAGAGTTTCCTAAACCCTAACTGGCTCAACAAGTAACATAAAACATACAGCATGAACTTAAAACATAGGAATGCATATAACAACCTCTCTTTTTTCCTAATGCAGTTATGCTTATTTAATGTATTGATTCCCTTGAAGCAGTCAATAAGATACTTCAGGTAGTAAAATATACCCTGACAGTAATATTTTTCATTCCAGACTTCTCCTTTTTCCTTGCTGAAGACTCCAACCATTAGAAAAGTGGAGATCATGATTGTTATATACATTTAAATGGTATCTCAAGATCTCAGTTAGGCTCTGGTCTGCTCTTGACCCAGGCACTACAGATTTGGTCCCTGAGTGTGTCCCCACAGTGTTTATATTACTTGGTGTCGTGGTTTAACCCCAGCCAGCAACTACATCCCACACAGCCGCTCGCTTACTCCCCCCCGGTGGGATGGCGGAGAGAATCAGAAGAGTAAAAGTGAGAAATTAACTCTATCCCAGCTGAAACCAGGACACTCAGAATGACTCATATACTGTTTCAGGAATGAGTCTGTTGCACTGATTAAACCCTCATTTTTATAACTTAGCTGAACATCCAAAAGGAGATTTTAGAGCTTTGAGACCTCATCTCTTAAAAAGGCTGCCATGAAATACCTTTAAATAAGAGCAAAGGCCACTGAGTTCTGGAAAATAATTTCTCCAGAAAGAAGTTATAACCTGTATGGGAAAGGCTAGCTCAGTAGATTAAGCTCTGGTCTGTCCCTGGATATCCACCTGACTGAGACTGTGCTGTAATTAGAGGGTCCCCAGCAGCAAAATTACTGATAAAATAGAAAACCTGCAGCTGGCAAACATAACCATGGCTCACCCAACCCAATGGACTTTGGATTGCATGCTTCTGCTGTTGTCCCCTTACAATCTGCACACCAATCCCTGAGAAACACTGGTCTGAACCAAACTTATCCATAGAGGGCAATGGAAAACTGTCCATGGATTTGTGTGGGTATCACCCCTGAATGCCCTCCTGTCTCAGGACTAGCATCACCATCAGGAGCTGAGGGCATGGTACTCCACAGGACCAAAATCTGTGTAAAAAAAGCCTGCTGTGAATAAGATCAGCTGTTTTATTTGAGTTGTACCTTTATTTAAAGTTGTTACAAATACACTGGATTGTTTAGTGTAGAAAATAGGCTTGCTGGGATTAGAAAATGGGCAGTAAAGCCAACATATACAGTGTTTGCACCTAACGAAATGGGTGTCTCGGTTTCATTTCTGACTTGAACCTATAACAGAAGGTTACAATAGTTCTGCAAGGCTAATTTTATTTTAGATGCATATGAGAGAGATGTAAGGAGGTGCTAGAACACCCCCATTCCTAATTTGCAGTTATAATTATTTTGTAATAAACATAGCTCTGCAAAGAATTCTTTGAGTGACAGAGCCGGAGACCAGAATTTCTCTTCTTTATATGCATTAAAGGTGTCAGTAGAGACGGAGCAGGGATCCCACACTGACCTCATCAATCAGCTTCACCTCATACCTGCCAGAAAAATACCCGTGCTGCTAGGGGCTCGTCCTCTGCAGGATCCATTTACTCCTCAGCTTCTCCTCTGTCACTTCCAGATAGGACCCGAATTACAGCTTTGAAACGAGCAGAGGCAAGAATCTCCTTAGAGCCCTGAGTCATTTCTTGATCTTCTCTAAACAACCATCAGCTGGGAAAAATTCATCACTAATAACTTGTGCCAACTTTCCTCTGGAAACAGCGAGGTAAAAGGCCACATATCCCATCAAAAGTGCACTGGCTTTTGCAACAGCACTGTGAATTTCCAGCAGTAGATATACATAGCCAAATTCAAATGAAGAACTGTCAATGCACTAGATGGGTATTTTACCAATTTTACTGATTGGTAAACTCATATATGGAGTAAGTAACAGACAATCAGAAAGCAAGCCCTGAAATTTTATTTTCTGCCTCCTCTGTTTCTGTGAGCTCCCACTTCCCCGCTGTGTGATGCCCCCTCTTTCCAAAGGGAAGGTCATAGTCTCAGTCTGTGTAACAGCAGGAAAGATCTTCTTTGCTATCAAAGCAATGCCCACTGGGTGAACGTGGTGCGCCAGTTACACAGCCCTGTCACTTAGGGAGCTCAGCAAACTCATGTTCTCCTGACGATCCTGTCTCAGCCAATTCACGCAGCATCGTCCAGAGGGTTTGGATGCCATTTTTCATCGCCTCCATGAGAGGAAGGAACGGACACCACTGCTACTGAGGATCTGAGGCCAATTTGCCACTGTGTTACTCCAATTTTAAATGAGTGCCTCTTTGAAAGAGACTTCTTTGGAAGAAGATTAATCTTCAGAGAGTTAAAATATCTCAATAACCTTACGTTAGTGAAAATCTGAAGTAACAGCCCTGCTGTACCTCAGGGCACAGTGTTGCACTAGATTGTAGGCTCTTTGTCCAATGACACTTCATATGGTCAAAGTTCTCAGCAAATCAACATCTGAACGTGTTGAGCACGTCGCAAATCTTCATGCTGTGCAATGGACTGGACATGCAGGAGCATTCTAGTTCATCTTCATATAATTGCCATCACTTATACCTCTTTCTGGAAACCCTAACCGAGACAGAGGCTCTGTTTGGGTAACAACGCTTGCCATGTGCAAGTGTACATTAAGACTTTCTGTTGCAGGGAGCAGACAGAGCCACTGTTTAGGTGAAGCAACATGTGAGAAAAGACCCTGTGGTACAGGTCTGGCAGTCAGGTGAGAGAACAGAGGGGAGAGACCAGTCTGTTCTGTGCAGCTCTTTATACAGAATATTGACAGAAAATGCACTAGTCATTATAAGGAAAAAATAAGCAGTTATATGTATTCACACATATATTTTGCTCCAAAACTTCAGGTACCATAAATTTCTACAGTTCTGTTTCAAATCACGACTACAAATGGTCAGAATATTGTGTGCTAAACTAACCTGACAATTATCTCAAAAACTGCTCATTTGTCACTTAGTGTACCAAGCATATCCAAGGGAGCCGGGGCATTGCTTGAAAATGTTTGAGATAGAAACGCCTACCACCTCTTGTACCCTTTGCAACTCCTTTGTGGGCCAATTTAATGTACTCTCTGTCACAGAAACGTGAAGCTGTGCTTTAGCAGCGCCAGCAGATTGCTTTACCCTGCCTGACTGTACTGAAATCAGACATTTCTCTCTGCCTGCAGTCCTAGAGGTCACAGATAAGGTCAGGAGAGAACAAAAATGATACTTTGTGATCCAGCATTTAGACAGTTATCAACTCATAAATCTTGGTCAGACTGTAATGACAAAGCATGGGACAGTACAGTCACATGCAGATGTCTTGAGGAAAAAGAGGCAAAACTATGCATAAGACAAAGACGACTGTATTTAGCATGTGGCAAATCACACATACCTTTTTCAACTATTTTTATTTTTTATTTTCCACTCCTCATTTTCTGCATTTCTAGGTGGGAACAGAAGACCGTGTCACCACTTCAAAATATTTATAGCAGTTAGCTAAGGAGTAATGATCATAAGCAGAATCACTTAAAGAACAACATTGAAATGTTTTTCATACTGAAAATAAATGACTCACTCCTTTGTATTTGGCAGCTTGAAATGGGACCTCTTTCCTTAATGACATTCCTCCTTTGCAGTGTGCTTATATTCATTTGCTGCTGTTCATTTGTTCATAGTACTAGTAACACTTGGCACTTACAGTCCGTACCGTCTTTTAATTCAAAGACTTCATGAACACTGACTAATTAAACTGAACAGTATCCTTAAGAGGTTAGTGTTTATACCAGTTTTTCAGGTAAGAAAACTGAGAGGGGTTAAGTTTCTTGCAAAAAAAAAAGCCTGCTGCAAGTCACAGGTGAATTCCAAAATTCAGAAGGGTTTTGCTCCCCCTCCTCTGTCACCAGGATTGAGGTCAGCATGCCGTGTACTATGCAAGATTCCTGCCACATGAGACCAACCTGGTTAACAAAGAAACACTGGGAATTTTAGCCCTGATCAGGGTTTCCACCCTCATCCTAAAATTAATCTTGCTCCAGGTCCTTGTCTGTTTCATCAGCTCACGTGAGTGTGAAATTTAAGCATCTGAAGTTGTAGCTGCTCTGCAGGACAATCCTTTCTCATCTGTAACATCTGGATCCATATATGCTTCTCTCAGGCTCTTCCTCAGATAGATACTGTAGCCACTGGAAACATTCCTGCCTTGCTTGCATTCATTCAACTTCCTTGTTAGGCAATTTGATTTCTTCATTTCTTCTAATTACTCCTCTTATGTTGATGAAAGGTATTAGCAAGCTGAGGACCCCGCTGAATCAAACCCACTGTACTGAAAAAGTTGTCGGGAAATCTGTTAAACTTGCGAAGTCGCTTCTGTCTCTCTGGAAGAATCTTGAGCAGAAACTTTTCCCTGAGAGTTTTCTCTTGCCTCCTTTTGCAGAGAGCCCTTCACACTGGTTCTTAGAGAGATGTACCAGTTTGGGGGTAATTCATTCAACAACTGTCAGATCTTTCCAACTGCTTTATAGCTTGTCCTCCCCAAGCATTCCTTCAGTAATCCCTATACCAAAGCTGAACCAAATGTGTGTTTATGTAAAACAGCCCATGCTATACACAGCCTGTGCTTTTTGCATGACCTTTAGTGTAAAATGCAATATGTCTGGTCTCAGTTATGTTATTCTGTCAACATGTTCCAGTTTGGGCTAAGCTGGAAGCAGTGCTCTGTACATCTGGCTCAGGAAGAGAGGACATCTGTGCAACTAGTCTAATAAACCAGAGCAATTCAATGAAATATTGTTCTAGTGTTAGGGAATGAAAAGAATTTTTGCATTGCAAAACACAACAAATGCTGACTTCTACCAATAAGAGTGACCTCCAGAAATGCGGGCGATAAATCAGCATGAGAGAAAGGCGAAGAGATGTTAAATGATGCTCTTATTTCAAATATAAACGTCTTTCAAACACATAAATTGTCTCATTTGATTTAAAGTTATTTAGTTCACATGGAGTTAGGTAATGTCCTCCTTTTAAAAATATCACTTTGGAAATTTATGGATGAAGTGTGCTAATTATGTATTTTTAAAAGCATTTTATAATTTCATTGTATGAATCCCTTTAGACATAATGCTATCTATAAATCCTTCCCCCTCTCCTACCCAGGATTTTGTGAAGAACACAATTGCTAATGCAGTCTAAATTGGACAAAGGCATTTGGTGAAGTCAGAATACTATTGCCTGGACGTTCCCATTTTATTTTCTTTGGCCATTTTTAAAAGGGTAGCACCTTACACTTACCCTGTAACAGTGCGCAGCTCTGAAGTAATTCATTCTGCAATTGCTTTTAGCTGCTTTAGAGTCTTTATCAGACATACTTGTCCTTCTTTCCCAAGTACTCTCAAATAGTGAAAAAGCTCAAAGTGGAGTAAGCTCTTTCTCCATCCTTTTTTAAATAACAACTCCACTTCTAAAAAATACTGGGGGTCACTGACAACCGAGAAAAATGCCATTTTGCTCTTACATACTGAATTTCATATTTTGCCTGACTTAGGGTAGAAGGAGCACAATAGTGCCAGATTTCCCATGCTGTATTTCACATTCGTCTCCACTTACTTTCTATAGTTATTGATCTTTCTCTTGGAGTTTCTCTACAAATCTCACCATCCATTCTGCCCAGGCATACCTTGTTGTTGTCTGCCTAGTGATGAAATCCCAAGAGGATAATACTGCTCATTTAGTTCAGAATTTGATCCAAGAGCCCATCAGGCTGTTTTCCAGCTCTCCTACAGTTTGCTGTCAGTAAACTTTGCTGCTCCACAGACACCTCAGTTGGTCTCCACCTCATCTATCACTATAAAAGCCCACGTACAATTGAGTTCATCCTATTCATTACCTTTTATAAAACTTCCATCTGTCCCACTCCCATTGATAACCTTTTTCCAAGGTGGGTGAAGAAGAAAGCCCAGTTTGGTGAGCATGACCTCCAGAGAGCAGGGGATACAAAACATCTCCACTCATTAAACAGCCTCTGCAGTGGTTGCTTGAAGTATACTGAATAGACAATATCTTGAGAGAATTCAAGAAAGCCAAGTACAGTCAGTGGCAAACTGCAAACACAATCAGTAATATTTGCAGGATATCTTTTCTTTAAAGAGACTAAAAGGCTCTCTAAAGTTTCCTTCAGGCAATTTGATTCTAGTCCAAGGGCTTTGAAGAAAACAAACTTGTCTATATATCTTGATGCACTCTTGACTGTCCCAGGATATACTTCTGACCCAAGGAAGCATATCAGTCAGGGACATGGCAACATCAGCACTGGATCTCTGACAACATCTATTATGTTTGTGTACAGGAATTTAGGAGAGGGGGGCGGTGGTGGTGTTGTATCATAGAGCTCTTGTGTATAATTAATGACTGTATTAATGTAGAAGCAATATCGGTCCAGCAGACCAGGCACTTGATGAGAGTATCAAGTACTCATCCTCTGAGCCCCTCCACATACCAGACGTGGGATCTAGAGAAATCGTTTTGTCTTTCTGTACATCCTTTTCCAAAAATATGCTTTGTTCTAAATTGTCTGTGAGGACAGGGACCTTGTGTATGTTTCCTAACGCACAACAGTCCAGGATTAATGGCTTGGATGCTGAGAACCAAAGGGTGCCTTTACAGCAGACCCCAGAAGTCCCATAAAAGAGACTAATAACTTGTGTTTTTTCTTAAAAAGGAAAAAAAACTTTTAAGCTATAGAACTACAAAACGCATCCAACTGAAAAAATGTAGGCAATTTTTCCTCACTAAAAAGTACTGTGTTTAAGTTTATATTTTTATTGTTTTTATTAATAACTTCCAGATGAATCTTTGAACTTTAAAACTTCATTTCAGAGTGAATTATATTGGCTGCCCTAGAAGTCCTCGGAAAAGCTCTAATGGAAGTAAAGGCAAGGCCAAACTCCCTCTAATTTTCCTAAATTCCAAGGAAATGTATATCTGAGCCTACACTTCCCACTCCAGAACCACTTCCTCTCCTGGCTCCAGAGAGTGGCCGGAGCTTAAATATATCTGAACTTTGGCAGCATCTACAGGCAAAATGCTGCTTTGTTTCTAGCAATAAATGTCGCTGCACGTTTCAAAAGTAACCAGAAAGCTACAACTCTTGCTGAATATTTCATTCCAAATTATCTACCCTGAATGGGTCTGACTGCACTGAACAGAAGTTAGCAATGTGGTATGGAAACGAAGGTGAGGAGCTCTCTAGTGGCAATAGAGTCCAGAAATGGCATGGTAAGACAGTATGATGCTGGCACTGTGCTTTAGCTGTAAGAACAGCTGGAACATACACATATGTGAATGTAAGCATGTCATGGTCTGCTTAAAAACCCTGAAAACCTGCATAAGCTCTAAGCCTGTTACTTTTCCAGCTGTTTCATAAATACAAGACAGGAGCAAATTGGTCTCCAGGTTTTTCAGGATATTTGATGTACGTCCTCCTGCAGCACTGAGCCCCAGAAGCTTTTTTCTTAAAGCTGCCACTTCAGATTTCCCCCGATAAAATCTTCCACTTCCTTAAAATTGCTCAAAACAATCGCGCTTTAGCATCATCTACCGGGAGAGACGGGCAACTGACTGGGAGGCTCGAGCAGCATGAAAATGCTCCCACTCGTATCTGTGTGCCTGCTCCTGCTGCAGTGCTCCCAGCCTGACTCCAGCTACCCAGGGAAAACGGGATATTCTTCTCTTCAGAAGCTGCATTTCAAGGAATGTAGCAAATGTTTCAGTGCTGGTACAATAGAGACCAGAATAAATCTACTCTCTACCTTGATGCTGCTTCCTGATTAAGGCCTCTGAGTTGCAGCACCAGAAGTCAGTAAGAAGCCAGGAGGAGGGGAGCAGCTGATCTCACAGATAAGTTTGTGCTATGAATTTTGTCAGAGAAATCTGAGGTCGATTGTGGCGGTGCTGAGCACCGTGGGGCCCGGGGGCTATGCTGTCTGCAGTACATGATGTGCAAGACAATCTGAAATTCATGACGAGTTTGCACTTTTCACCGGCAGCATCAGCCACCCAAAGATCTCAAAGCGCTGCAGACAGTAATCCTGCCTGGCAGGTAGATTTTATCCTTGTGTTGCAAACAAGGAAACCCAGAGAGATTTAAGGGCAAGAATCCCAGCAGCTTTCAGATTGACTCTCATTGACTACAAGCTGGGCATACAACTTGAAACCAATAGAATTTCGTGCCTAAACATCTTTAAAAATCCTGCCCAGGGTGATTTTTCCAAGGTTCACAGGACAAGGGTGTGAGAGGGGCAGCATCCAGATCCTAGGAGTTGCGATACCTTTAATTATTGGTCTGTGCTTCAACTTCCTTTCTAAATCTCTGTGAAGGTCTTGACATGAAACATACCTTAGCTACCAAAAAAAGTACATCTCAAATCTGGGCATGAAGGCTAGATTCACCTTAGTTACATTTTATTGCCTAAAAACTAGATGTCTACTCTGAAAAAACTATTGAGCTGCATTGGCAGTGAAGGAAAAGAGGGGAACTTCCCAGATGCAATTCATCTTGCCCGTCGCAGGATCACCCCCTTGGCATTATCTTGCCTTCTTCCAAGGACTGAAGCAATCGGTTTAGAACAGGTGCGGAATTATTATTGTTGTTGTTGTTATTATTATTAGGACACCTACTTTTTGTCTGCACACATCCATTACTGTCTTTCACACCCAGTTGCACCATCTCTGGTGGCTCAGTCCTCACACTAGTGGGCCCTCTGGGAGATCTTCCTCCACAAACAGCAGAGCCTGGACTTGGCTCTCCTGCAGGTCTGCGGCTCCAAGCAGCTCCAACCAGGCAGCCAGCTGCAAAACCTCAACCCCTGCAGACTGTTACAGTATTACAATTGATGCTATTCAGAAGAGCAGAGTAACAGTTATGGTAATACTCCATGTGTATTTTAAAAAAAAAAAAAATGTGTGTTTTGGAATTCAGTTGAGTGACCTTTTGATGAGAGATTAAATATATTGACTCATCAGATATCAGTAATGAAGGACAGGTCTTTTAGGTGTAGGGTTTAAAAGCTCCTGCAGATACTAAAATATGTGGCTTGATTTTTCAAGTTCCTCATGATCATTTTAAAAAATTCTGATTAAAATACCTTTAAAAATTATTTTGCTTCAATTTTAAAGGAAATTCCTTGCAGAGTTCCTGGGTAGCTCGTCTTCCTTTTTCCTGACATCTGCCCTTTTGGTCTCTGTATACACATCTTCCTGTAGCAGCATTGGAGGCCAGGTAGCAAAATAATTGTAAACTATTCACTGATGTTTCAAGAAGTTGATTAAAAATAAATGCTTAATATTTGAGAAAACACAACTCTACAGGAAAACGTGTAATCCTGCTTCCTAAAATCTGTTGCAGTGACTGAGTATTTGGTATACATCTCACTTTGGATACAGAAAAGTCTGCTGTTTCCCTCAGCCACAAATTTCCCCCAAACTGTATTACTAACATTGTATAAAATCCTAGGGCCTGAAGCTGCAAAACTCTGAGTCTGGACTTTCTTCACTACTAACACTCCTAACCTACATCTGCCTTCAGCTCTTGACTCTCTAGGAAATGGGTTCATCAATTATCATGCCTGGAAATGCGATGCCTTGAAAAATAAAGTCACCAGGGCACTCCGGTTGAGATCAGCCATAGATTGGCTTTTCCAGCAGTAGAGATAGTGACATTACCACCAACCCCGTAAGCCACACAGCAGCCCCAGCCCTGCCGGGACACAGGGTGGCTGTGCGTGGAGAGGTGGCACTGGGCAAGATGGCTCCGAAGGCAAACAGGCAGAGAAGACCCTGCCTCTCTGCCTGCATAGCTATGCACACAGATTCCTCTCCCAAGATACTTTAGATTTTTTTGAGAGAGATGTAAGGAATACTGCCCAGCTGTACCCTGGCTTCTATTGAAAGACACAGCCAACATTTCACAGCTGTCAGTGGCTGGTGTGAAACATGGTAGTGGGATTCCCACCTCACAAAACCCCACCACAGCTCTCCAGGAGGTCCAAAACTGAAGAGGCACCGTGACTGATCCATCCTCCTCTATACAGAGAGCATCTCTACAGACGTGTTCCCTGTATGGATCAAATGGTTTTGTCCTTCCACTGACTCAGCTGTCTATATATTTACCCATAGGATTATTTTTCCAAAATTATGGGAGCCCACACTGGGTACCCTTCATTAGTTGGTGGGTGCTTTACGTGCCCCTCTGCGAAAGGAACTCCAGTATCTCCAACAGGTCAGAAACACTAAGTTGATATGAACTTCATTCAGATTGCTTGTTTAGTACCTAAACTGAGGAGTATAATTTAGCATAGAAGTTGAGAATGGGGGTGAGCAGCTCACCCCACTGTCTCTGTTCCCTCAGGACCTTGGCTGAGGGGGGCTGCCTCAGGGGAAGACGAGATAATGAATAGGCCCACTTATGCAAATCTACAATCTCTCCATTAACAGATATTGTGTGTCAGTCTGGCTCCGTAAGTCATCTTCATTCTTCATTAATCTGCCTCTGGGCTTGGGTGTTTGGAAGGACAAGGATGGTCTTCTGCTCTGCGCCTGTTCTTGGATGGCAGAAAAGAGAAGCCTGCCCAGTGTTGAGCTGCTATCTTGATCCCGTTAAAGGCCTGAATGGCATTGTGGTTATATCCAGTATTTAAGCACCTCAGCCAGCCTTATCCCTTGAATGTTTGAAACTCTTCCAGGTTTATCTTCTAACCTATCCACCAGTTTCCTTTGCTGCAGAGTCTAATCAATACTCTGGCAACTTCAGGGCATCCAAAGGCCAACACTGGAAGAAACGAACAAGGAAACAAGACTGAGTGCACGAGCAGACACTTGAACTACTTGTTTTCTTCTCGTGTTATTTTACAGGACTAACTTTAACTCTGTGTCTAAGTTTTTCCATCTGTAGAAAAGCCTCCTTTTGCAAAGGTCTGTAAAGAATTCTATTCTTAGTGCTGTTATGCCAATATGCAATTGATTTGCCTAATTCTGCCGTATCATTCTGGAATATTTGGAGATTAAAATGTATACTTTTTGTGACTTGCTTAAAGAGAAAAACACGATAAAAATAATGGAGTTTTGGATGCAAATTTATTCACCAAGTTATTAATACATTAGATTTCATATGCACTACTGAAGATAAAATATGTGTTCATCTGAGTACAAAGATGCCAAAATGTGGCTTACCGAGCAGCTAAAAAAAAACAAAAAGGTGACATGGCCAATGACAATTTAAATAGTCCTGACAATGGCAGGAGACCTGATTTGTTGCTTCATGAATAAGGATGGTAATTTTTGCTGTGTGCATTGTCTGGGTTTGCCTGTGCTCATTTACTTGACATCCCATGCTAACACAGCAAGGATGTTTAATGCTATTCATTTGCAAGTCAGTTTAGGTGTTGCTACTATGACGGGGCCAAACTGTGCTACCTGGACTTACAGCATCTTCCTCGGCATGCAAGAGTTGCAAGGCTCATTGGAAGAGCCCAGCATGCTGCTCTCCATGTGCTTTGCCAGCTCCTCAAAACCCCAGCCAGCCTCCACTGAAGTCAAAAGAGACACTCCCATTGACTTGGAGCTGGATTAGGCCATCAGCTGCCATGGGAGAGGAACATGGCCAGGTCTGCTGGCTCAGACATGCAGGCAGCAATGACTTCAGCATGTGAGGTGGGTTGAAATAGCAGACTACAAGTTCTTAAAAAACATCTAAAATAACTAACCCACAGTTAAGCAATACCATGTCCCTTTAGGGATAATGTTGAGCTACAGGTGAGGAGATGTTAACCATGGGTTCCAAAGGGCTTTGGCCTCTTCCCCAGCACTGAGGAACCACAAATCCTCATCTCATCGTAGATCAGCTCCCAGCTCCTGCTCAGCCCCACCTACTGGGGTCCTCAGTAGACCTCTTTAAAGCTCAACTCATAGAAAGTCACACTAGGTTTTTTTATTATGTTGTGAAAAAACATCAGTTTGGCCCTGACTAGTCTGGTCTTCAAAGGAAGTCCCTCCCCAGGTCTTTTTACCACGCTAGTTGCGATGTGCTGCTGTAAGTCACCTATGAGGGTCTGGGCCAGTGGTTGCTCTTGACACTTACGGTTCCAGGACCTAAATGAGCTGGCACACAGGTTAACCAGAATTTTTAAGCCCTCGAGCCTTCACCTCTCCCCACGATTAATTATTTCGTACTGGTCTTTAGGAAGAAGGAGTGGCAGCACCTCATCTGGGGCACCTGCCCCTGCAAGTCTTACCTGGAGGAACCAAATTCCTGTTCCCCAGTCACCATGGTGGGGTATCTTCTCTTCTAGCCTCTCCTACCAGCCTGTGCAACCAAGTTCAAAGTGTTACTGGTTTTACCCTTCCCTGAGAGACAGGGCAGAGGACACCTCTTCCCCTAAAACTCACAAGAGCTGGAAATAACATTTGTACCTGAAACAGTGGTGCAGTTTTAATGAACAGGTCTTTTTTACTGAACTTTCTCTGCAGGTCACAAAAAAAAATTGCATGGCTTTAAAAAAGCGGGTTCAGTGCACAGTGTTAGCACAGAGTGCTGAGTTGCTGCCCCACACCCTGGCATTATGCCCAAGTGCAGCATGGTGAGACAACAGGTTTGCATGTCCTCCGAGGTTACTCAGTCACAGGAAACTCTACTGCCCAAGCTGGTGTTTCAGGCATGGCATGTACTTCAACTGCTTGCCAATGGTAAAAGAAATATATACAAAGCTCAGCCCTAGCTTCAGTAGTTTGGTCACATTTCCAAATACAAACCTAACCGAATTTACTCATTCATCTCCAGCCATCCTCCAGCTCTCAGAATTGTACCCACTTGTTGTTGCTCCAGCCTGGGGGAGAGGCCATACCCCTGTACCAGCTCCAGGAGTCCACCCTTTATCATCCCAGAAAACTTTATTCTGTATAACTACATTTTATAGTACATAAACCAAATAATCTCCACTACAAAACCAAGCAAAACAGTTTCAGCAGCTATAGTCTACTTCGCGCCTATGGAGAATTGGGAAAATTTACATGGGTACACAAACATACAAACACTTTCTCAAACATATGTGAGGTTTCATGGGAATTCTGGTCTTTGGAAGTTGGGGTTTACTTTATTTAGTTGCCATATACACAAACCACATTTCAGAATATGCCACTATTCTTGCTACTGTGATCTATGCCTTGTTTATCCAAAATCTGCACAGCATTTTTATGTATGGTATACATAGAAATGATTGCACCAAAACAGATAAAAATTTAAAAAGCACCCAACTGAAAATGACCATAGCACAGTTAAGCTTCAGAAGGAACTGAGACATATTTCTCCCCATTTACTTTAAAAGTTTGCCCCTCAGCCCCAAGAATGTCTGGAGATGTGGAAAGCATTTTAAGAGAGCTCTTTTATTTATTCTTGATTTAGATTTGATGAAGTACTCTTTAAGAACAGGTCTTATTTTTTGTTATTACTATTTTTGTTGTATCTCCAGCATGACGAGAAGATACTTGCCCAAAATACCAAAAAAGAAAAACCTCTTGAGAGAGCCTGTTCTTGCAAGATTTCCATCCCAATATTTACAGGCCCAGGAGGTCCAGATAAGCTCTGGATATGCATCAAAGCTCCTGGATGGTTATCCAAACCAAGCACAAGCCCTGAACCTTTTGAAGTTTGTCCATCACTAGTTATCACATCCAATTCCTCCCCTTTCATAACAAGAATTATAGTCTCTGTCTTCAGGAAGTTCTTATGCTCAGTGACTCTTGATTTTCCACAGCGGGATATGTAGAATTGAACTAATGTCTATACCAGGCTTTCAGAAGAAGTCATACCTCTGCTATTTTCCAGCATTTAAGTGTGTTTTTCTTATTTAAAACTTGAAATACAAACTGAGTTTATACTTCCAACTATTACCTTGGCAAAGCATCTGCAGCTCTGCCTGACACAGAGTCAAGAGTCTGTAGGCTCAGTGAGGTACAGACCTGGGCTTTCCATTGGGACCAAGGCTCAAGTTCATCCTGCACTCCTGAGTTAAATATAGTCAGCAGTTTCTACTCAGTCCCCGGTGAACAGTAGCTCACACAATAAAACTATCATACCTAATTCAGCTTTTGAGAGAAAGGCTTTGCATGCAGGCTGATTTATGGGTTAACCCAGAAGAAGATACTCCCTATAGGTCAGGTGTGATGAGGTCATTGACAGGGCAGTAGTGATGAAGTTTTTGACTGTAAATTCCCTATATTTCAAAAGCTGTAACAGACAACTATAAACAATTTGGATAAGGTTCCTCCATAACTCAAGAAAAATATTCTTGCTTTATGTACTGCATAAAGGATTGCCTTTTCTTTCCTTTTCCTTACTTTATGTATAAAGTAAGGATACCAGGACAAATTAATTCTCCACGTTGACAGAAGTTAGAGACTATCTTCTTAGTACTTTCAAGTTCATTTACAAAATTCCGTGGAGATTGCTTCAATTAGGGTCATCTGGTCATGTATCCCTTGATCCTTTGATCACCAAAGCAGAAATACCATGTTGGTAATCTCTGGGCTACCATTTGGGTTAATGAATCGGCTTGACTTTAATTCTAGCCCAGATGTAATCTTTTATAGCTTAATGATTTGTTCTAACATGAACTCCAATTGAATGTAAATAGTTTCTTTATTTAGAGTGAAAATTCTTTTTTATAACTTGTTTCTTTTCCTAATTAATTCTAGAGCAATTAAATCAAACCTTGATCTGTGGCAATCAAGATTAAATCATAGTATAGGTTAGGCTGCTAATATCGTCTTTGAGTTCATTATTATCAGGGCTAACAGTAATCAGCAAAGGAGGGAGAAACTGATGTAGTGAGGGTTACAGATCTGAGGACTTGTTCTCATTTTTAATAGCTGATCTGATTTAATGTATGATAATACTTGCACTTATTTAGTAACTGTTTTCCAAGGAGCTCAACATACTCTCCCAAAGTTAATTTATTCTCACAACACTGATGTGCAGGAGGTAAATATTATCTCCCAGGGACACAGAGAAGTTTGGGGGCATAGAAGAGTTGTGGGCTGTGTGCAAAGTCACAGATCGTGTCCCAGATCTTAATTCCATTAACAAAGCATTAGGTGGGAAACCTCGCCGCGAAGTCTAGTTATGATAAGAGAGGAACAGCACCTCATCCATAAGCACTCACGAAACATCCTGCTTAAAATGGATTTGTTGGCCATTGCATCTAGGCAGTCCTCAGAGCTAAAAGCCATCTGTGCTGTTAGCTGGCTGCCTCAACAGATCTCCCTCCATCACACCTCCTCAAGAGGACTTGCCATGTAGCTCTGCCCTGCAGCTGCCAAGGGGGATTTGCATTCCCAGAGGTAAAGAAAATTCATTTGTAAGTTGTTAACAAGATGGAGGCTGATGAATTTGACAGATATTGTGTTCTTAGCTCTGCCTAAATAGTCTGGCCTGTCCACATTACCACATACATTCTTTTCAAATAAAATCTAGATTTAAAGGAGAATGAAAGGGACACTTCACAGCCCTGACTGTCCTCAAATCAAGGCACTGATGTCCCAGACGAGCCCCAGATGAACCAGTTCTCTGCCTGGATCTCTGTACGTAATTATGTTATCCCATGCTGTGGCAGATTAATTCTGACTGTGCAGGAAACTCCTGCCCATTTGGGTCATCTCTGTGTGGTACAGCAATTGTGTGGAAAGGACCGAATCACCCCAGTTCAACTCCAAACAAGGAAAACAGAAGAAAGCATGACAACGTTGTTTGTACTCCAGTTCTATATTAGCTTGAAAAAAATTACAGCCGTGCCATTTTCAATTCAGTGTTATGCTGGAAAGGTTGCAAATTAATTAGAATTATGCCTTCTTTGTGCCAAGTGATAATTTACTGCAATTAATTATCAAAAGATCTACTGCTGTCAATTACGGTACTTGCTCTTTGGAGGGGAGAAGCTATTTACGTATAGCTAAATTCTGTAACAAAGTTCCATTTTACTTTTATTGTTTTCAATTAAACTATCATCATTTGCTTTCCCTCTGCCAAACACAATAAAGACTCGTTAAGAACTAATCATGCTACTGTGACCTTTTTTTTAATCCAAACACTAGCTAGACCTGCATTGAGTCAACACTCCTATTGTTACACCTGCAAATTGTACGTAGAGAGGAGCATACTTCAGAATTAATGAGCACAGCTGTGGTCTCTCTTACATTCAACACTTGTAAAATAGACCTCTTTAAAGTGCCATTATCACAATATTGATAGAGTTATTTATAGTACTGCAAACGTTCCCAGTCATAACAGAGTCCTTGTTATCCCCCACAGCAGTTCATGTTGTTGCCATCTCCTGGACTCATTCCACAGTTTGCAATAAGGCACCAGGTGGACAATCCTTCACAAATGAACTATAAAAGACGTTAAGAAAACTTCTACATAAGCAAGTTTTATAGCTGGCAATAGGTCAAGCTGTCAAGACCCAGCCTGCTTAAGACTTGTCATGTTCTTCTGCTATGCAGTTTCCCTTCTTTTCTGGGTGGGATATGAAATGAAATTACAGGCAGTACAAGCTGTAAATGATCTGGATGGTATTGTCCAAATTAGAGCTGCTTTTTGCAGTTACTAATACTGTTTTACCATAATTCAGTAAAACAGATGTAAGTTCAAACTCTTGGTGTCAGTCGCTGAAAACAAATATCACAGGTGCCAACTTTGGTTGCTAAGGGAATACAGGCTTCTTGGGCTTCACAGTGTGTGTGCAAACAGCTAAAGATTGTCCAAGGCAGAGGTTCAGCCTTTTTCAGGTGTCTCCCTACTGAACTTGATCTTCCGACGTATTATTGAAGTATCAGCCAATGTGGTCGAAATGAAGTCAGTAAGAGTTTTCCCAATCTTGTAGCTGTGGCGCCGAGCGTTTATTTGTTATATTATTCTTCTTGTAGTATTTCCTATTATTCTGTGGTTAAGTTTTGTCACACTTGGCTCCATATCCCACTAAAGATCTGGATACAGCTTTTGTGGGGATACATTCATGGGAAGGTCTCCAGAGCCATCCTGCAGACCCAGCAAACGAGCAGCTGTGAAATTCAGTGCAATTGCTACAGCCATATGAAGATTTCTGTGTTTTACAACCAGACACGCTTTGGCGGGGGGGTTGGAACTGAGCATAAGAGAGTCACTGTTATAGATGAGTCACAAAGTTACATCCTTGTGAGAGCTTTAGAGGTCACAGATTGGGCTGAGCACAGCCACTTACGTGGATGGTTATTCTCCATCCAGCTCACAAGGAAGAGAACTGGGGCAAGTCTTGGACCTTGCAGCCATTGCCACCAACATTTTTACTCCCTCTTTCTACTTGCAATGCTTCACTTCTCTTGTTATGGGGCAGGAAATAACTTCATGTCTTATCCACTGTCCCTTATCTGAGGCAAATCATTTTGTCATAATTCATCCTTGATTTTGGAAAGAATGGCAGAAAACCCACAAGCCCCCAAAGAGTAAAAATTCAACAAACACTTTGCTACTTATGAATTATTTCCCCAGATCCATCTATTTCATATCTTAAGTGCTTCATGACTGAAATGTCAGATCTAAAATAACCTAATACTCTATTTTCCCTCTGAATTTAAGAGAATATTTTCATTGTACAGGACAGCTCAGGGAACCAGCCGAGCAATGTTCATCTCACAGGTGTTGCTGGTTCAGACCTCCTGCAGGCAAGTAGACTTGTGTAGTTATTCCCAGCTGATGGTTGTTTGGCTTATGTGAAGTTATTTATCAGCTGTTCCTGCAGCCCTGGGGAAGGGAAAAGGTGAATTCCTGCTCTCTCTGAGGTAATGGGGAGCTGGGGTAGGTACTTCAGCACAGAGTTTTAAATCCCTGAATTTGCCCTGGTTGGCATGTATCAACCTGGACTTCTCAGTGAAGTTTTGAATATATACATGCTCTGTTGTTTATATGGGCTCTTGCAATATCTGATTGTTGCAAACAACTTCTCTCCAGAACCCTCTGACTTTTTAATTGCCTTTTTTTTTTTTAACTTCTGAAGGGTTTCTACTTCCAGGTTTGCTTATATCTGTGGTTTGTACCTATGCGTATTCTCACTATAATTTGGAGTAACTCTGATTTTGTTACTGTATTTATGCTCAACCGTAGCAGTACAATAGGAAAAAGCTCAAGAGAGAAAGGTGGGGAGGGGGGTGAAATCTTCAGTTACTTTGAGATTTGGAAGAGTTTTCACATTTTGAGTAGCTTTTCAGGATTTTGGAAATGTTTTTATTTCTCAACAAGAGGAAAGAAAGAGTTACCCTGTGTAGTTATGGGGATGAGGAGTTTTGTGGAAGTGAAGGAGAGAAGGTAGGTAATTAGGGCTACCACCTGGGACCTTGCCCTGCCATTTTCCTCTGAATGAATGACCTTATTACTAAGAAAATGGGTCTCCTAGAACAGTCCTCTTCTCTAAGGAAAAGCCAGAGCTGGGCTGAAGCAATAGACAGCGAGTAGTATGCTGCTTTTTGTTTCCATAAACTTACTGAGGAATGGCACACAACTTCAGTGCACATGTTATTAAACTAATCTAGCTAAAATCAGAAAAGGATTTCTCATAATTCAATTGGAGTTGTTTTTAATGTTTGGACTTTGGTCAAGGACAGCTTTATTGATTGAATTTAATTGCATATATTTTCCTGTCCATTTATTGAAGCCCATTTTTCAAGTCACTTGAGAGGCTGCTAACATTTCAGAAAGGGAATATGCCAAAGCATTGCTTTAATTCATTATCTTTTGGACATACAGTAGTTGCTACTTGGCCCGAATTAAATCCGTTAGAGAATGTGATAGCGTAATTACTTACAGGTATCCAAAACTGCTTTTAACTGAATTTTCTAGGAGGTTATGCATAATATTTGCCTTGCCCTTACATTGGATGCAAATGTCTGGGATTTCAATGATAAATAAATATTTTGTCAGCTGAGGACAGATTTTTCTTGTTTCCACATGTTGCTGACGGACTAAAATTCTTGTGAGGTCTTTATTTTTCCTTCATATATAAAATAGAAGTCTTTTACAAATTAGCTCAGTAACTCTTTCAAAATGTGTAAATGTGATGACCCTCGAGGTAAAGAGAAAACCATCTGTGATTCTGACTTGCTTTTTTTCTTTCAAACCGTGTTCAACCCTCAAAGACTTTCTAGACAAAACTGCGCATTAGCTAGATTGCTTCACACTGCGTTCCAATGACGTAAAGTCTGTGATCCTCCAAAAGCTATGTCAGCCTGTTTCCAGCTGTAGCAAAGGGCTAGATGTTCCCAGCCTGGGAAGACTTATGGGCTGGAAAACACTGTAGGAAGGGCGGGAGCCATGTTACACTGCAAACCCCCGTGCCGCAGCCCTACCACTTTGCTGAACCAGAGCTGTAGAGGGAGCGCTGCTCCTGTAATCCTCACCTATTTTCTACTGTCTTTTGCTCCCAGTCACAGCTTCCTGCCTTCAAGAATTTCTCAATCTAGCAAAGAAATTGTCTACGTGCACATCTTTAAGGATGCAGGAGCTTCTGCTGGCAGTTGTGGACCCGTCTGCATGTTGGGCTCAGCTCTGTGTCTCTGCACTCAAAGTAACTCGAGTTATCTTGTTTATGAAAACTAAAAGTAGCAATAGTTGCAGTTAAGATTGCATTTATTAGTAATAGGCCTAAATAGAAAATGTGAATATACCTATAAAAACTCTGGCATACAGTGCTTTTCAGGTACCTGACTATTTTGTAGGAACATGCATAAGGCCAGACTAGTTTCAAAAACCGGAAATCAGACGCAACCCAGGCTTTGATTCTTTCTTATGTAAAAAACCATAGCCATTCCTCAGAGTGAGGGAAAGTTCCCACAAAGAGCCCAAGTTTTGTCCTCTTCTTACATTATCTCTATGGTTAACAAATGCAAGCTGAAATATTTGATGTCTGTAATACCTCCTCTCCCCTTAAAACACCTGACACTTAAATGTTGCCTGATACACAAAAGTTTTGCTCAGGAATCCAGTGATTGTATCTGCTAAAAGGCACAAGGAATTCCTTTCACAAGGAACTGAACCACAGATGGTTATGTGATTTGAGGGCCACTGAACATCAACAGTTTTACCAACTGAATCAGAATTATGGAAACACCTGCATGACTGCATCTGCAGACTCAGCTAAATTATGCTTCCATCCAGCCACATGATATCTAATGTGTAATTCTTCTGCATTTTAATCAAATGCATTGTAATGTCAGTACAAAATTTCAATATGAATGCACCTTAATGTAGGAGCCATCCATTAGTACCAGTTAAGAGACATACTTCCTACTAGGCAACAGGGGCACAGTTATTTTAACTCATTACCTACTCTGTAAATGACATTTAATTGCACATGAAGAGGGCATGTTCACGGGACACCGCTGGGAATGCAAGATTGAGCACCCAAAAGTTAGCAAATGTTTGAGAGAAGGCTGTAGAGTGGTGTTCATGACTCCCCTGAACGGTGAGAGAGGCTTTGTGCGCTCTGCCCAAATGCTGTCTCTTCCCTACAAAATCTGCACTGACTTTAGCAGCTCAATGCTAGAAGACTTTTGCTGAGCATGTGCAAACTCTGAGTTTGCAAAGGTTTCTCAGATTTGATAGATTTTTGAGGCTACTGTAAAGCATTTCTTAAGAAACAGATGATGTAGGCCAATCTCCTAGTTGTCACTTTCAAATCACTATGCCGTCAGAGCTTTTCAAGGACAGGGAGTGCTGGTCAACCTTGGGCAATATGAGTTACCACTCACTGAAATTATTGAATTTGGCTCTGTCCTGAGACGTGCCTCTGGTTTAGCCTTCAGAAGCAAGTCCCAGTGCCCACAGGACTGAATTCAAGACTTCTGTCCTGATACAAGGTTCTGCCCATAACGTAGCTGGTGGGATAAGGAACAGATCTTCTAGAAAACAGGCATTGTTGTAGCACAGTACTCTGGTATCAGCTTGTTCATGCTTCTAGTATCATGAGAGCAAGCCTGAAACCATGGAGTAAGGTAGAAAGTAAAGATTTAAATTAAGCAAATTAGTTCCTGAAAGGCTGGGTATTGAAACAGTGCTTCCTGCACATGATTGACTTGACTTTAGTTAATTGGTCACTAGCACACCCAGAATTATAACTCGGCAAACATCTGCAAGGATCGTACATTTTTAAAAACCCAGCCTCCAAAATCTCAAAGTATGACTTAAAGGCAGAAAACCTCCTAGAAGAAAAGAGACTGAGAGAATGCATCCTGACTTGGTCATTTCCCCTTCAGATGTGGACGCAGGTTTGTTACAAATTACACTGAAATCAGTAATTATTTTCATATGGTTATCAAATAATAATGATTCAATATTTGCATGTCCCTCAATTGTGGTGGAGTGGGATTACAGATGGTACAAGATGCATCAGTTTTACAAAGCATATTGAGGACTTCAACTTGATGATGGAAAGTGTTCTGTCATCACTTAACTTATATGCACACGAGTATCAGCATAGTGGGGAGTCTGCAGCTACAAGAACCGCTAAAGATGCAGAAAACAGGTACACAGAAATAAAAGGTAAATGCTCAGTTACCTGAGCTTTTCATTTGTCTTCATAAGCACACAATGTTAAAACTCCAACCATGCTGCCTAGATGGAGCCACAGACAGAACCCAAACATCCAAGTACCAATTCACACCTTAAGAAAAACTGCCCTCTTTTCAGTGGAGAGGCTCAACTGCATATTGTTGCATGGCAACAGAAGGGAATACAGGCAACAAAGCTACTTCATGCAATAACCTTGGATTCCAGTTTGTACCTATGAAGTATTGAACCTGAGCCTGCAAAACCCACCAAGCAGCTCCCATATGAAAGAATGAGAAGGAAAGGGAGGTTGCATCTGGTGGTCCTGTTAAGTGCAGTGATTTCTAATAACAGTAATGTTTGCCATGAGTGATCTGGATCTACAGCAAAAAAAAGAACATCTAGTCAAGTGCCCAGCAAGGGGTCTATTCTCATGTCCATGCTCATACGTTAAGTCTCATTGACAAGCATTAGTGGGAACTGTGTGCACAGATGGATATGTGAATAGCCCCAATGGGAGCTGCATAAAGTAGCGTTCAACTATACAGAGATCACTTCAATCGCCAAGATAAAATAATCTAGGGGGAGAAGCCTTAAAGAATGTTGTGCATAAACCAAATAATTTAAAGAAATTGATAAACAACAGAGGTTTAAAATGAAAAAAAAAAAATAAAAACAGCATTAGAATCTATTCTTTGAAACTAGTAAATGAGATTTAGCTTTTAGAAATTAACCCTAGCCAAAATTTACAAAAATGGCTCGTAACTCTGAGTTCTCTAATTTTTAAAGCCTCTTTTATCTTACTATTACTGTATATTCTAAGTAGAAACAAGGGACGCAGCAAAAAGATCTTACTGACAAGGCATGGGTTAAGAAAAGCACTGATTAAGTATTGCTCTACTGAAGAACACGGTACATGAAATAGTGGCAGCTCTGCAATAGGTCAATGATAATGATGCTCCTGAGGTTGTGCAACACCAACAGGCACCCTATAAATATCAAAGCCTTGCAGAAACTCCCTGAGAAAGGTTTCCTGCTACCTGAAAAGCCCCCAGCAGCCAGTCTGCTGGACAACAAAAATCTCTAGAGTTTGCTCTCTTTCTGCAGGCAATCTTCAGGTTTTTTCATGAGGCCACTGCCTAGTTCAAAATCCCATCGCAATTTAGAGAGTACTGTTCTTACCTATACTGGCATAGCTGAAACAACAAAACCTTTCCTGACAGTTAGACATAAATAGGTGCAATGAGCAATTAAATCATCAATTAACAGAGCAGACAGCAATCATTACTGGAAGGTTTTAAGACAGTGATAAGTGCCCATTATAAGAATGTAAATTGGTGGGATATGGAGTGGATGATAAGTAAATAACATGTATAAATCAGGTCTAATTGTGATCAAGATCACTGGTGTCCTTTCCTTGTTCTGGTGCCTGCTGTGGAATTCAACCACATGAACTGCAAGTTATTGCAGGGTCCTGCATGCCTACAGATGTCTTACCAGCTTCAGACCCAGGTCCAAACTGCTCCAGCAATACTGCCCTGGAACATCCTGAGGTGAAGCAATCCATATGACGACAACAAAAGCTCTTATCTTACATGATGTCCTTTTCCAGTGGTCACTTAAACCAATAGCCAACCTATTAATCACGGTAAACGAAAGCTTGTTGGGTCCCTGCTGGCCAAAGCACTTGAGAAGACAAAAGATGTCATGTTCCAGCTGACACCTGCAAGTAATTACACATGGCAATAGGCTGTGTGAAAGAACAATTTGAGAACCTATGCTAAGAAGAGGTGCATTTCTTTTTTTTTTTATAGACTGAACTATTTGCTGATCTCTAAGTGCCTTAGGGTCTTAGAAATCAAAGGCAAATTAGGCAAGCTAAAGAAAATCCATTGCCAGGTGTTCATTTGGAAAAGTGATAAATCTCCAGTGATTTTCACCAATTCTGGGAGATTATTCCCCTTCCCAGATGATACTGTATTTTACAAGGCTATTTTATCGGGCTAGTGGCAGAGGGCAACTGCTCCACAGAGAACCAAATCTGCAGGCCCACTCTTCCCAGAGTCTCTTCTCTACCTACCAACAGATCTTTCAATCTGTCTCCGATGTTTTTGGATATCAGGACACATATGATGCATAGCAAAGACAGGCACGCAGTCTTAGGAGAACCTAAAATGTGGTGGCTGACTCATTCCTGAAAGACTGCTGAAGAAAAGAGGAGAGAAGATGAAAAGAAGGCTCGTCCTCTGAAGATCACCAGACAGCTGCAGCCAGGTAAGAGAACTCTGATTTATGTTCCTGTTTATTTTTATCCTGTGAATATTTATTACATTGGCACTATTTGAATGTTACTGAATGCTGTTTAGAAAGGGAATGATGGAGATGATGATAGATTCAATTTAATCAGTATTTATTATTAAAACTCAAAATGCATGTGATGTTTTCAGTACTGTTTCTTAAGTCTCTTTAGATAAAATCCATTATCAGAAATTGGTTTTGCTCTACATGTACATTGATATAGTATGTATCTAAAAATCCTAAGCAGAAAATAATGTTGAGAAGAGCAGTAAAGAGATATGAAAACACATTTTGTCTTGTTTTACAGATTTGCACTTCTGGAAGATAACCTACTCCCACCAAACTTCTTTCTATCAAAAGAAAAGAGGAAGACCAATTTATGTTCACAGATTGAGAAATAAGTCACCTTCACATCATACAACCACATCCTGGATCTGTCAGTTATTGTAAAGCTAAAGAAGTTCCTCAGATTACATCCTTTCCAGCAAATCATTTCAGCTCGCATTTCATTTTACACTGCTGAGTCAATCAGTGGGGTAATTTCCCGCTTAGAGTTGATTATCAGCATCGCTGCAAGCCCAAAAGGCAGGTCATTGGCCACTGGATCAATCTCTGCCTAAATCCCTGAGACTATCTAGCTGTCCAGGCCTTGCCATCACTCACAATTCCAATGTCCCCGAAACTTTTGGCATGGGAGTTACCAATTAATAATGCTGCTCAGTGTCTTTTTTGCTTTGGCTTGTTATTGAATTATCAGTGTCTCTTGTATGGACAAGTTGTAGCAGTTACGGTACAGATACACAGACTGAAATACCATCTATGACATTCTTCACTTATATATACAGCCAATGAATAAAATGTATGCATTTCATAGAGGTTTGCACTGAAATTGCCCTAAAGAACAGTGCTTTCAGGGAAACCACTAGGACCACCTGGAGGCACATTTACCTTGCAGTTGGTGGAGAGCGTGAGGGAAGGCCAGACCCCAGGCTGTAAACCCCAGCTAGCTACAGACAGTTGAGAGACTGCCTTAAGTAAATAACTGGGAGATGGATAGACAAAAAAAGGGCCATCTCTTCATGCATTATGCAAAGCATCGTGAGCTCTACTGGATGGAGTTCTTTTGCAGAGCTTGACTCAACCACCTGAGCTGAGTTTTTACAGAGAATGCTCAGTATAAACTGAAAATGTTGTAACCAGGTAGAATGGCATCTTCCCTGGAGCATCCTTCTCTAGGGAATAAAAGCCTGACCCTTGCCAGCTGTGCATGCCAGTGCTGCTCCCACAGAGGAAGAGGGCTGCCGATCCACAGCAGGGGTGGCTGGAAAGAAGGCAGGGAGTGGTAGGGGAGACCTGAACATGAAAATATTTCGTATCAGATCTAGTTACATCCATCTGTAAAATTAGTAACAACACAGACACCTGGTAGTTACATTTCATGGGCTAATAAACATGTTTAAGGGCAGAAGGGATTGTGCTGAGCCTTTACTCTGACCTTCTGCACAGAATCAGTCTGTGCTATTTCATTTTGTTGAGTTTAGCTCCCAGCTTTCATCCGGGCCTAGCAGGTCATTAGGGTAGGCTGAACTGTGCTTCCTCCCAACTTAGATGGGAATCCTTGAGAACATGCTAGAGCTGAAGGAAATGGAATGAGGCCCCTGCTTTCTCTTCCTTCTTCATTACACTGAGCTGTAACTGGAGGCACCATGCGGTGGTATTGTAGGGTCTTGAAACGGCTTGTGTTTGTTCATGGTTTTGGCAGTTGTTGAACTTTTTGGAGGAGTGAGAGAGGAACAGGTTTGCAGGATGCAAACACCACGTATGATACGTGTCTGGGAACTGCTGTGGTGGGTACGGATGGACACAGAGGCAGGAAGCTGTGTGAGGAGCAGGACAACTGACTGTCAGCATTTCCTATGGGAATCAATTGCTGAGGCAGGACTGCTTCAGGAAAAGAGGCTTGGGGCGAAGTTTCAGCCTATTATTCTGCCTATGACCCACTCCAATCCAGGGCTGTCTTGTTCACACCATGAATAAAACAGACTTACAGTAAGAAGATGCCCAGAGGCAGGATCACTGCTTCTCCTTTACCAGAGAGCAGAGGCACAGAGCTCTGAGGAATCAGTTATTTTGTGCCAGGAGGCAGGCAAGGGGGGACAAATCTACTGGTAGGTGGCTGCCTTGTGGTGGTTTCGTGCTCAATCTCCATCCTTTAAAATAATACCTTATTAGAGACACATGAATGTGTGATATCTGCACACCTGGCCTGGGTCTGGAGAGCCCATGAAATGTGTTAGACTTGTTATTACTTGATTGTTCCTTTGCACAGGTGTACGTTCCTGCTCCCAAATGCTTATGAAATGTCTCTGCTGATGTGTGTAGACTCACAGCATTGAAGGTTAGAGAAAGCCCCTTGATATATTACAACTCATCGTGTGCCATTGCGCCTGCATTAAATGCAGTAACTTGTTTTTGGTTACAGCAGGTCTTCTGGTCTTGCTTTAAAAATATCAAAAAATGACTGTATCCACTTTGTGCCTTGCAAGTTAGCCTTCAGCCACTCTTGCTATTAAAAAAAAAACACAAAACACCTAAATTCTCACTTGAGTTTGTTTGACGTCGGCTTGCAGGCATCCATTTTTCTCTGAAAGATTAAAAATGTCATCGGTATCCGGCAGATACTTCCAGACAGATCTCATAGACACATATATATTATACTCATGTCACGTCTCAGTCTTCTTTCCAGTAAGCTAGGCAGATTGAGTGCTTTAATTCTTTCACCATTAAGCACTTTCTTCAGCCCTGAAATCCTCTCTGTGGCTCTTTTCTGCACCCTCTCCAGTTTTCCAATGATCTTTTAAAAGTGTGAGCACCAGAAACCGCATAATCTTATATTGTCTGTATTAAAACCAATTGTGTTTGAATGGGCTCAGCTCATCAGGCAACTGAGATCACTTGGAGTGTCATTCTCATCATTGTCTGTCACTCCACCAATGTTCCTGTCATCCTCAAATTTATCAGCTGTGAATTGACAGTGTTTACATCCAAATCATTGAAGAAAACATTGACTCGCATCTGACCTGATGCTGATCCTGGTAAAACTCTCCCATTTGATAACGCTTTCTGATTCATAGCTACTTTTTAACAGGCTGTTAGCCAATTCCTAATCTAATTAGTGCATGCTCTGTTGCTATTTCTAATGTTTTTTGATCAGAATATCATACAGTGTTAATTCTAATCTCCATAAAAAATGACTATCACATCTCTTCATTGACCTTTATCATTCAGTCTTTACCTTCATCATATTATTTGATGCGCCTCATCAAAGAAAGAAATTGGGTTTGTCTGATAAGGCTTATTTCTCCTAAAACTGTATTTACCATCATTAATTATATTTCCATTCTTCACTGTTTCAACCCCATGGCAGCTTTTCCAATATATGGTAACAGCCGATGATGTGTTAGAGGCCTGTCTTTGAGGTCAGTATGTGTGTTATGAACCCAACCAAAACAATTCAATTCCTTAAACCCGCTCTTCGAAATTGGATATGTCTAATTGTAGTAGCTTGCTGCTTATTTACATTTATACATCACCAGGTGATTAAAGAGGACTACTTGCCATGCTGCGTAAAAGTGTAAACTGTGAAAAAACCTACCGCAGCATGTATGTTCGCTCCTAGTCCTGGCCACTGTTTTCCAAGTATTTCCCAGTGACTGGTGGTACAAAAATCATTACAACCTTAGACTTCCAGACAGAGCTACACGCTTCCTGAAGCATGCCTTAGAAGAACACCATGAAAGGGACAATGATGAAATATCAGCTATCATGTAACTATCTATAAATGTTAGATTTCTACAAAGTGATTCCACTGAATTGTAATTAAGGGTTTGAAAGTCGAATGATTTTAAGTGCTAGTTTTAATTACCGCTTGGTGAACTTTAGTGTGTTAGAATTGTCACAACTTTCCTTTAGAATTAGTGTCAAGCCAGGCAATACAGTGGGAAATTATTAACTCATACTTTGGTTCAGCAATTATCTGCATTACAAGGTTTATGCAATTAGCTGTTTAAGATGTCATTATATTTTGCCATCTGGTACACAGGAGTTTATGCATATGAACAGGCACGTGTTGAAGTGATTTTCACTATATGACTCTTGATCTCAACCCAAATCATCACTATAATGAGTGGAAGACACAGTGTACAGTACATTAGTGGCAGGTGCATACTATCAACTTCATTTTAATAGAAGACTTTCATGTTTCCATTTTTAAAGTATTCTGCACAAGTGCTGAAAAATTAATTGCTCGTTTGCAATTTAGCAAAAACTGAGGACATGTTATTGCTAAATGCTAAGGAACATCGGTTTTCAGAAAAGCGGCCACTAATTTCAGTTCTTTCCGTCTGTATCTTTGGGCCAATTTCTGCTCCAGACAACAAGAAAGTCTCACTGAAGTTCAGCTTAAAACATTCTCTTGTTTCATGGTGAACAGACTGAGAGAGATAGTCTTTTGATAGTCTCACAGCACCCAAAGCCTCCTGAAGCTGTTGCAGAGCAGGCTGCAAGGATGCCTTAAAACCCACCTGTGGTACAGTCCCTGTGCAACAAACCTACAGTGCCACTGGTCTCTGCCAGTGTGCACGCTACTGTGACCTGTGTCCTTGGTCTTACCTCATTCTGTCTGACGTCACTTTTGCCTGTTGGCTCACGTTTGACATGCAAATTTTAAATCTGGGGAGAAAAGGTATTGCTTTCGGCAGCCTACCACAAGGAAATCCTAGCTTACAGGCGGTACAAAATGTAAATATCAAGAATAACAGCACTGCGTACTTAGATAATACCTGGTATTTCTGACGCATACTGCGTCTGATGTCCTAAAAATATTCACAATCTTTAATTAATTAAATTGCATGCAGCTATTAACCTCATTTGACACAAAGAAAGTGGTCTCTGGAACTGTAAGAGACCTCCTCGGTCACAGGAAGGCTGTGCAGAGACTGAGAGCGAGCCATCAGTGGGGATTATACTCACTGAACTGCAGCTTATACTCACTCAAACCAGGCTGCAACTGCAGCTGTGAAAGTAGGTGCAATGGTTTGAGGCAGGACAAGGGTTTGGCATCAGGCAACGGACAGGATAGCTCCTGCCACCTCCTCCTCTGCGCTGGACTAAGTGCTATATGTGGGACTGCTCGCGAGACAACGCAAAGCGCGTCGGTCTGCTGGCAAATCACATTTCTTAGGAATATTTATTATTTGGGGTTCTGGTATTACACTCTGGATACTCCCCACATCTCGGGGGCAGCGGTGGTTGTCTCAGAGGGGTGGGAAGGTGCCATTTCCAGACCTGCCTCCAGCCACGGCCCTGGTGTGAAGCGGGGGTCAGTGCTGCGTCTCCATGTGCAGCCGCTGCAACTTCATTATTGAATTACATTAACAGGCCGCCCTCTAGTGTCATATTTTATTACATGGGTATAAAAAAAATGGGCTGGGTGGGTAAAAATTCATATTTTCACTGAGCTAACACCAGGAAGGGAGTCACCCACAGAAGCAGCCACAAAATATTGATATGGTGCATGTTGGGAAGTCCTCTGTCAGGTTAGAATCCCTAAGATTTGGTGTAAAAGGAGATTACTACTGAGGTTCAGGAAACTGATCCCAAAAGCCCCAAGGAAAATATCGCTCAAATCTGTGCATGCACATGCTGAAGTGCAGAATTTGCCTGCTCTCTAGCATCAATATTAGCATTTCCGTGGGTGGTTATACCAACGTGCTGGTATACACACACATCTATACCTCTAACATGAAGTGTTTCATCCTCTTGTACGTACATCAAGGTCATTCGGGGAAACACCAGGAAACGTCCTTCATGGCAACACTCCCAGTGCACAGGGATCGTTTTCCTCAGACTAAAACCAAAAAAGTGATAGACATAAGATAACGGGCAGTGATTATTCAGAAGTGTGCAACATTTCAGAGCTAAAACCCCAAAAAACTAACACTGAACGACCGGATAAATATTTCTTTGCTCTGAAACCTTCACTGATAGTAATGGTCATGCTAAATAAACTCTCAGAGCTGCCCTTACTGGGCCGGTTACGAAGGGGGAAGCGGGACGAAGCGCATCCACCTCTAAGACTATCGGCAGGCCAGGCCAATCCAACAGCTGGTGTAAATTAGCATGTGAAGGCAGTGCAAGTCCAACCATTTACATCGGCCTGTCCTTGTGTATTAATGCTCCCCGACGCTGAAGCCACCTGCCTATCTATTCTACTGACCATATTTTGTCTCCCGTAGGAGAGCTGGTCGGTCACGTGAAAAAGCATCCTTTCCTTTATGTAAATAAAGGGAAGAACCTCAGCGCTAACTGCAGTGCGCTGGGACCCCTCCCATCCTCACAGACTGCTGCAGACAGGGGTCTGCCCCTCAGGACAGCCTCTGAGGGGTGATGCTGACAGTGTCTGCGGAGGAGTTGGGTTGTGGGAAATGTGGCCTTGGCTCTCCCTGGGGAGCACGGCGTCAGCCGCCACCCTCCTCCTCCAAAAACCTTCTGGGATTACGGAGGTGACCAGGAAGCCAGGGGAAGGAGCAGGGCACACCCCACCTTCCCCTTCCCACACGCAGGTGGCAGGACAGGGAAGGCCTGGCTCTGCCTGGCTGACGGAAAACGCGGGCAGAGCGAGGGCAAAGCTGCCCGAAGTCACGTTTCGCCTTTGCCTGAGGCTTTAACCTGGATTATCTCCCCCGCATTTGATAGGTTTGGAAGCAACGGGTGGCCCGGCCTCCCGGCCGTCGCCTGCTGGACCCAGCCGTGCCTCCGC
>NW_010524021.1:0-309 GCF_000687285.1 Phaethon lepturus
AGGTCCCATAGACTTGTACATGTTCAGGTTCTTCGGGTGGTCTCAAACCTGATATTCTCTTACAGTAGGAAGGACTTTTTTCCTCCAGTCCCCATCTTGCAATCCAACCACTCGAGAGGTATGGGAAGAGAGATTGTCAATGAAAACTTAGGCAAAGAAGTTGTGGCGTCCCTCAGACTTCTCATCTGTTGTTACCATTCTGCCAGTCTTGCTCATCATGGGAGGTACACTTTCTTTGACCTTCCTTTTCTGGCTGACACACCTGTAGAAGCCCTTCTTATTATTCTTGCCAAGTTCAGCTCCAGCCAC
>NW_010524021.1:348-81134 GCF_000687285.1 Phaethon lepturus
CCGGGCAACATCCCTGTGCTCTTCCCAGGATACCTGTCCCTGCTTCCACTGCCTGTGCATTTTCTTCTTGCCCTTTAGTTTGACCAGCAGGTCTCACCTCAGCCATGTCAGCCTCTTGCCCTCCTTTCCTGATTTCTTACACCTGGGGATCAAGAGCTGTTGCACTCTTTGGAAAGTGTCCATAAAGATCTGCAAGCTCTGTTCTGCTCCCTTGTCCGTGAGGGCAGTTTCCCAGGGGGTCCTACTGATAAACTCCTTCAAGAGCTGGAAGTTTGCTTTCCTTGGAAAGTGTCCATAAAGATCTGCAAGCTCTGTTCTGCTCCCTTGTCCGTGAGGGCAGTTTCCCAGGGGGTCCTACTGATAAACTCCTTCAAGAGCTGGAAGTTTGCTTTCCTAAAGTTCAGGGTCCTGACTTTACTCTTTGCCTGACCCATATCCCTCAGGACTGTGAACTCCACCACTGCATGATCACTGCAGCCCAGGCTGCCTCCAATCTTGACATCACCAATTAGCTCACGTGCATTGGTGACCAACAGGTCCAGTATTGCATACCCTCTGGTAGGGCTGTCTATTACCTGGCTTAAGAAGTTAACCTCAATGCCCTCTAGGAGTCTCCTGGATTGCCTACAGCTCGCTGTGCTACTTTTCCAGCAGATATTGAAGTGGTTGATGTCCCCCAGCAGGACGAGAGCCGGCAAGCACGGTGTGTCCTGTAGCTGGAGTGAGACGGCTGCGTCAATAGACTGCCCTTGATCGGGCGGCCTGTAGGAAACACCAACCACAAGGTTCCCTTTGTTGCCTCGGCCTCTGATTCCTCCCCATAAGCTTTCAACCTGCTCATGGCTATCCTTCAGAGACAGCTCTTCACGCTCTAACCATTTCTTGACATAGAGGGCAACGCCTCCCCCCTTCCTTCCTTGCCTGTGCCTTCTGAACTGCCTGTAGCAATTGATAACTGCACTCCAGTCATGGGATTCGTCCCACCAAGTGTGGGGTCTGTGTGTCTCAGTGCTTTATAAAAGAATGTCTTGAAATAATACCTACTTACAGCTTTTAATGGTGTCTTTATCATATGAGAGTCTAAAAGCGTGTGGATGTCGAATCGGATAAACAGAGCTGGGAACACGTTTTCTGATGGAGAGTATGCTTAAAGTCAGCTCTGGGGGCAACCAGGAGGATTTGGAAATTCAATTTCTTTGCTAGATATGTCCAAAATGAGCAAATATCAACATGTTAGGAGAGACACGGTACTTCATTTAGACATCTTGCATTGAAACACAGTGATGTTTTACTTGGAGAATTTTCAGGACCATAGTACCTTTCGTTCAAAATACCTAGAAAAATAAAACATGAAAAGTAAACCAGAAAAAAACAGGCTGAGCAGAGAGTCTTGTTTGATACAAGGCTGTTGGGAGAGGAAAAGTGGTTGATTCAGCTGCTAAATTATTCCTTCTGTTTTACTGCTAAGGTTCTCCTGAGTCACTCCAATGGCACAACAGGGTCTTAAATCTTGCCAGGGGATCCTCCTGGCCCAGGGAAACCCCTGGGTGGCCCCAAGCCAAGGAGGTTGCTTAAGAGAAGCTACAGTTGTGTTTAGACCAGGCACAATTCTCTGCACAGCGCTGAAAGCACGTGGGAAGGCACAATGCGGCTGAGAAACTCTCTCCTCTGTTTCCATTTTGTGGCTTCTGCAATAATCTTTCAAGGGAACCTTATAAACCTCTAAGTAGTGGGGTTTTTAAAACACTGCTGTTATGGTAATAGTTTAGTGCTGCCTCCTTTGTTATGTGTTAATGGTGCCCTCCTCTCAAGTCTACTAATAAATGAAACTTAAACCTCGATGTGAAAGTCCTTGTAAAGTTACAAATCGAACACATTTGTGCTGTTTTTCCCTGATATGCAAGACACTGGAGCAACTCTGCATCAGGGGTTAGCGTCAGACCTTAACCAGGGAGCTTACACGTCAGCTGCAACGCCTGCTGCTGCGCATTCGGTCACCTCCTCTACGTTAAGGCAGAGCTGTAAGGGAGTGTTTTACACAGTGAAAGCTCTCTTAAATGAGAGGGGAAGAGATGGGGAAACTCCACACAAATTAAGAATAATAGAGAATATTACATACATCTGGAATCTAGGTAGAATGATTCATAATCTGTATCATGCTTTGATCATCTCTTTAATATAACTTTTGAAATAACCTACGGAATATACTCATATAGAATTTATTGCCCTGCAAATGAATTCTCCAGGCTTGTTCACAAGTCTATGGAAATCTCTCCTTTCAGTTACAACCTTCAATTCTATATATTTCTATAAATAAAATAGGAAAAGAGGACTGTGTCTGATTTTCCCAAATTGGTCAGCGTATCACCATACCTAATTGTGCAGGCAGCCCAATTCTCAAAGCACTAGACTACTGTTATCTTTGTAAAGAGGTGATGAGTGCATGCAGATAACAGTTGGGTCTGGGCACTTTTGGAGAAAGCTATGGTTCAGATGACATGTTGAGAAGCCTCCCAGCTTTATTTCCTATGGTTTATGTGAGTAATTACTTATTGGGGAAATAAATGAAAGAAAAAAACCCCAGGAATGAGTGGGAAGTGTAGACAGATTTCTGGAGAAAAGTGCAGTGGAAAAGACAGGAAGGCTGAATTTAGACAGACCTAAAAAATATAAAAATTAAGCCAGATATTCCTTTCCTATTGCCAAGACACTGTGCTTTTATAAGTAGAAAGAGTGAGGGTCTCTGTAACCTCACTGAGTCATGAGGGGGTGACTGTCTGGCTCAATTAATCTTGTCCTTATGTGCTTTTCTGCAAAAACAAGGATTGTCCCCTGTGAACACTGTGGGGGTCAACTGCTGTTTTAGCCACTGAGTACTCTCAGAAAAGATGAAGTCTCAAGATAACTTTTTAAGACAGACAGGATCTTGCCATGGAGATCCTTCAAGCTTCTGAGGGCTGGCACATTTCTATATGGTGTCCACATAGGAGCAGATAAAATGAAGGTGATCTCAGCTTTTGTGTCAATGGGTGAGAGATCTGTTTCGACCCCAGATGATCTTCCAAAACTGCAGGAAAGTTTAAAGTAGGTGTGTTCATGCTGGTGTTCTGGGATGATGGGGCTTGAGTCTAGTATTGAGCACTTTTTTTGCATCATGCAGATGTGGCAGCCTTGGGGACCTGTGGTTTTATGTGTCTGGGTATGATAAAGTGTACAGCCCCAAGGACCAGACAGGCACAGGTGGTTGGCCACTTTGAGCTGTCCTGAGGGCCAAATCCAACCCACTGGTCCTCATTTGGGCCATGCTGGTGAAGCTGGCGTGTGTCCATGTGCCTGTTACCTCACTGAGGTGGAAAGGATGTTCCCATCTGGACCATGGAATGAGCTACTGGAGGTGGAATCCCCTTCCCACATGTGTTATGCTTTTCTTAGGGTGGCAGAAGGAAGTCAAAGCTTTCCAAGATGGGACACAAAGTTAAAAGAATGAAATTATTTTCAGAGTTGGAGAAAGGCAGAAAAAGTAAGAGAGAGACCTCGAATGGATCTTTATTTTTGTTGCCAGTGGTCCCAGCAAGAAGGCAGGATCCTTATACATACCCGTCTGGTTTCTACCACAAGATACAGCAGCGCTGACAGGTTTCCACCGGGAGGGTTAGATTCTGTTATAGCAGCATTTTGTCATGGAAAACATTTTCTGTTGGAACATTTTTGGCTAACTTTCGATACAAACATGAAAGGCACTGACAGCAATGCTACGGTTACTTCATCCATTAAAAGCACAGAGACTCTGGAGGGGTGGGAGGGGGCTAAAGGCACAGCCCCTACCTCTGTGAGGCAGCTGAATCTATATAGGCTGCCCTGTCTGCAGCTCTGGCCATCCCCAAAACCCTGCAGTGGTGAAAGTCTTGGGGGCTTGCAAGCAGCACAGCACTGGGCTGAGTGGCAACCTCTGAGTCTGCACACCCAGGGCTCTCTCCCCATGGGTGAGACGGCCATATTATGACTTTCAGCCATATTTTAATCCGATTGATGGAGTGGCCGGAGATGCTGATGGGATTAGAGCTCAGCAGGATGACGAAGCACTCGGGATTTGCCCTCGTGCCGATCCCTGCAGCACACCAAGGGGGAATGGTTGCTCCTGATTTACGAGCTGTAAGAGCCCCATGTTGAGGTGGAGCGTTTCCTCCAAGACATGGGTCCAACCCAAACACATCTCACAGTCTACAGCCAGAGCATGGTCTGACATTTTTTTGACTGTGCTCCATGCCTTGTGCATGGTCTCATGGACGGGGACATCGCCACAGGGAACCCAGAGGCACTGTGGAGCTGGTGGGCATTTGGCCCTGCTTCCAATGAGGCGACCTCCTGGGCAGCAGCGCTGGAGGCACCTCGCTTCGCTCCACCGATCGGAGGACAACTGAAGTAATTGCTCTTGGGGCTGGCCGGCTCAGAGGGGATTACGGATCGGGGTCTGCAGTGGGTGTAAATCGCCCGGTTGCTCACTGGCAGCAGCAGAGCAAGGTTGATTTGCACCGGCTATGGACTTAATTCCTTGCACTTAAATAGACTCCTTTATTCTTTTTCCTCATGTGAAAAAAAAGGAAAATTAAGGTAAACAATTTCTACACCTCCTCATTGCTTTGTTTACAAGAACAATGTCTCTAAATGCTCCAACATCCTTAATAGAGTAAATTGCAAGTACAACGAGCAGTCATCCCAACAGCTGTCACAAGGACAGAGAGTGCTCCCTCTTGAGCCAGACTCAGATTTTAAGCCCTGAAAGAGCAGCTTGACACCCTGTGACCTGCTTGGTAATGTTCCTAATCCACCTCTTTATAAATACATGTTCCCGAGAGGGGTGAGGGGGCGACGGAGGGGGACAGCGAGTGCAGCAGGGAGGATCTCGCAGCCTCGGGCTGTGCTTGAGGGAAGCGGATGAAGGTGCTCACAGCCTAAGTGGATTAAGCCGAGGGAGCTTCAGTTCAAAAATAGGAGCTGCAGCCTGACATAAAGATCTTGGGAAGCAAGAGGATTCACCAGCAACCTGTGCCAGGTCCCCGGAGGAAGCGAGGGAGGGTCCGCTCTCACCAGCATTTCCTACGCTGGCTGTGGACACAGCCTGGAAATGCCCAGGGATCCTCCTCCTCCTCCTCCTCCTCCTCCTCCTCTTCGGGGTATGGCTCTGCCTGGCTCCAAGCCCTGCAGTGTACGCGCGTCCCTGCAAGATGCAGCTGGTGGAGCAAAGCCAAAGCAGGGTCCTCCGGGGGCGGCCACAAGGGCAGGGTGCTCTGCTTGCTGCTTGGGCTTGGTTGGCCACGGTCTGGTCTGTGTGTCTGAAGAGGGACCTTTGGCCGTGACTGACACCAAACCCTCCTCCACAGCAATGGTAAAACCTGGAGTTAAAAATAAGATTGAGAAATATTAATTTGGGGGCGGGGGGGGATAGAATTTAAAAATAAGAGTAAAATAATAAGAATCAACATCCCCTCCTTATTCCTCCCCACATTTTTTATTCCTTATTTTTTTTGACACAGAGGCTAACGTTCTTCAGGACAGTGGCTGGTTTTACCTTGTGTCTTGTGCACTGAAAAAGCATCCCCAAGGCTTTGCTAATCACAGTAATACCCAAACCAATGACAGTTCCTCCTTCTCTATAGTATCTGATATTTTCTGACTGTTTTGCACTTTGCCCCATCTGTTTTCTGGTATATAACATATACTGGTGTTAAGGCTGTCTTTAAAAAGTAGTTGCCCTTGTAATCTGAAGTATGTGTTGATTTCGTGTTTGCTAACTCAAAAGTGGACTTTTGATCAAATACTAAAAAAATTATTATTCTTTGACCCAGTTTTAATGGTGTTAATAATTTTAAGTTTGAAGCTAGTAAGGAAGGAAGATGCACAAATTAAAGCTCAATGTGAGGGGCAAACTCTTAATGTCATTATGATAATGAGCATATCTTGCTTTATTTTTTTTTTCTAGATTTAAGTATGCAAAAGGAGCCCTGTTGGGTTTCACATGCATAGTATCTGTGCCATAAAATGGCAGCTGTGATCTCACATCTTTCTTTCGGCCCCCAGGAAAGGTTAATTTTTTCTTTTTGTCCTAATACTGCAGGAGTTAACAGCTTAGGGGATGGAAAGAGGTCTGAAAGTCTCCAGGAAGATAATACTTGAGAAGACAGGTTTAAGCTAAATAAGAAAGCAGATTTCATCAGCCTTCTTGGAAACAACCTGACCAGGGACTTGTGATCCGTTTCTAAATTTGGCCTCTGCGTTTTCCATGTACAGGAAGTGATGAAAACAGCGGCAGTAATCCCCGGTGAATTTGGACATGCACATCAGGAGCTGAATGCCTTTCTTTGTTACAGGTCCGAGGTAAGCCGAGTGTTGTAAACATGGCTCATGACAAGTTTAATTAAGATAACAAACATGGGAAACGTAGCAGAAGGTCACACATCTTTCTTCACAGTTTTGGCAACTGAAGGCTTTCCAGAGAGATTTGAATATACTGCACCGGCACAAATATAAATACAGTTTTTATATTGATTTTCTCTTTCCCAAAATGATTGTTACCATTTTTTTGGGGATGGTGCTAAAATAGTCTGAGTAGAAAAAACCCAATCTAATGCATGAGCACATGAACTTGTGCAAGCCAAACTGCAAGTGATGAAAATAAAAGATGTTGTGAACATGTGATAAAACTCCTACAGTCAATTTGGTCCTGCCCCAACAATGACAAATTTACTCCTGGATGAATCAGCCTGAATGTATCAGACACTCAAATACCCACCTGTCAGTGCAGAACCTGCCTGTTTCTCAGTCTTTCAAATGAACATTTGGTGTTTGAATGTGTGGTTAGAAACCACACATCTGAAAATCTCAGTGATGCAAAGTTACAGCATCGCGCTTAATGCCTTACAAATAACATTGCATGGTAGGCTCGGGATGAGCTCCATCTACTTTAACGTTGGCCACCTGAAAGCTAAGCATCCCGTTCAGTTGGTCAGCTGGGGTCTTCCTGTAGTCAGGTGAGAAAAAGAGGTAGGTAGGAATATCCAAAAGGAATCGATCTCATCCTGAGCTGTATGTCTGCAGCAGATGAGACAACTCCGTAGATGCCTATTTCTCAACAGTGAAGCCAGACAAGGGAGCCCTGGTGATTAGCTGAGGCTGCCGACCTAACTTTCAGATGGCTAAAATTAAAATAAATGAATCCCAGCCTCAGAGACAGAAGTACTTGTACTAAAGCATTCCTTCACATGCAGGTCTTGTAAAAGCAAGCTTCTTCAAGACTTTAGACAAGTGTATACAAAATATTTGAAAAGTCTATTATCAAATAAAATCCTCTTGATGGTTTTGAGGTCCAAGAAGAGTGGATTCATACTCATGTGGGCAAAACCCCTGAGCATGTGAAATTGATTAGCTGGGAAGGAGTTTCAAAATATAAGATTTTTAGCTTAACGCAGCCTCTCGATTTCCCCTAGAATTTGTGCTCTTAAATCCTTCAGAAGCATTTGAAAACTCCCTATCCAAATTAAAAAGAAGTATTAAATTTATGAAACCAGAAAAGTGAAATTTGGATTCTGAAGAGAGTTTAAGTCACAGGACTTGCGGAGTCTATATCAGAATTCAAAAGCATTTTAAAATGCATCTAGATGAAAATTTCCGAAGTCACAAATAATGCCAATATGTCTTTGAAAATCTACTCCTTAATTTCTACTCTTTCTCATTCCCTTTAATTCAAAACAGCAAAAACACCAAGTAGTTATAATTTCAGGTTATCTGCTGGCCTCTGTGATTAAAACATCCCATTCGCATAATGCGAAGGTGTGTGTTTGAGTGAAGGTTTTGCATGGCTTACTGTCTAAAATGAATGTTTTGGATCATTCCGGTTACATGTACAGATGGTTTTATCAGAGGATTCTCCATGAAATCACCATACTGTTTTATTTTATTTAAGCATCTTACTAATAATTATGAAACTAGACCAGTCTGATTTTCTCATTAAAAGATTTTGTCACACAACTCCAGCATTCATATTAAGCGTATTTACAGACCAGAAACATGTGCACATGACCAGTGTGAGTTTCTGGAGAAACTAACGACAGGCAATTTTACCGCCAGATTCCACAAAAGCCTCTGTGCTCTGTTTTTCAGGGAAGATTCCAGAAAGCCCAATTATTTACAGGGAGAGAAAAACATTGCAAACAGGGAAAACGAAGCCCCGCTCCATTGGGCAAAAATCCCGTAAATGGACAAAGACTCCAAAAAACCCCAGCGACGGGGAAAGGCCGTTTTGCCGCGCTGCAAAGAGGGGACGTCCCCGCCGTTGCAAAAGGACGGTACGTTGCAGCAATGCCCTCCTGTCGCCCCCGTCGCAAGCCGTCGCGTTTGGGAACGCTGCGGTGGGATTAAACGCCACTCTCCGACAGAAGAACCGAGGCGTTGGCTGAATTGGTGACCTGGCTGTCCCACGTGAACTGATGAGCACCGGCTCGTTAGCCTAGCGGCTATCAACTTGAATGTCCTATGAATTCCTCTCAAAGCTCATTTAAAACCCAAGAGCTAAAAGGCAGATGAGCCTGTGGTGAAGGGGGAAGTGTCATGCTTTACTACCAGAGTTGAGAAAAATCCTATTCAGAGCCCTTCTGGGACCATACTGGCTTTTGAAATCTATTTTCTCTTGACATCTGAACCAAGGATGCAAGTCAGCATGACACGACTTTTGTGAAATCTGCATTTGCAAGGGGCAGAAGGGAGAAATTTGTATAACCACAAAAAAATAGTTCAAATACCAAAGCAAGAATGCACAAGTAGAATTTATTTTCACTCCTTAATTTTTATTTTTCAATGTGATTGTGGTTTGGTTTTTTTGGTTTTTTTTTCTGTTTTGTTTTGGTTTGGGTTTTTTTTTTTTTTGTTTTTTTTCAGGGGGAGAGGACTTTTAAGGATAAGAAGGAATTCTGGATGATCAGAATAAGCAGGTCTCACATCAGAATAACGACACTGGTAGCTCTGGTCAGGTTGGTTTGTTCTCCTGAGCTCAACAGAGACTATAAAATCTAGTCATGAAATCCTCAGCTAAGTCGATAAGAAACCAAAATCCTTCAGACAGACAAGTAAAATAGGATTTCCAACCTCCATAGTTATTCAGATCCTACTAATGAGCTCTGGCATCTGTGGCAGAATTGTTAAAGGAGTATTGATCTCCTGCAAAATTTGGTGTGTAATAGTGATTCGCAGACACAGAGGGAATATCAAATCCTCCTCCCTTGTTATTTCCCAGTGGGCTGATCAATTGAGGAATGCTGGAAATGCAGATGGCAATTTCATTTCTTCTCTTCATCCATCAAGTGGTTATTTGATGGTCCATTCTATCAGTGTGACTTGTTTTATTTTTTTTTTTCCTTTTCACAAATAATATTACTGAATGTTGATGTTTGACACAGTCATATGTTATAAAGCAAAGGTTTAATGAAGGGAACTAGTTATAAACAGGCTCTCGCTCCTGAGTTAAAATGAAAGCAATTTCTTTTTGGGTAGTTTTAAAAATAGCCAGTACTGTTAAATGTATTTGTATTTAGATGCGTATTTTTCCCGCTCTTTCAAGCCTCGCTGCCTCCTCTACTGAGAGTGTTACAACCTACATCCGCAGGCTGGACTGTGAAGCAATTTTCCAAGAAAAACAGCCATGAGCACACCAGTACCACCTCACCCAACGGGAGTTAGACATGGTCCTACCAGCTGACGGCACATTCAGCCGCGGCAGGGCGGAAGCCACAGGGTACCATTTCAGATCCAGCTTTCTACCTGACCCACCAGAGTCGGACTCTCCCAGGATGTTGTGATGTTGTCCCAAATATGGGTTCTTGACTCCCTTGGGCTGACCTTACACACATCTCAGAAGAAAAATAAGTTGTCTCATCCTCAGGGAAAACCACTGCTGCCTTTTCCCGAGGACTGCTCGTGCCATTACAGTCTGGAGCAGGAGCTGGGGTCAGCGAGCTTGTGTTGCACGCCCGACCCCTTCGCCTCCTTTGGAAAACCTGCCCAAATTTGGCCAAACAATAAACGTCTATAAAAAAATCCCCTACATGATCCATGGAGACTTCTGACTCCAGATCAGGGTTTGAGCAGTAAAAATGAAGCATTAGACCGTGTGCTGGAGAAGAAAACAAGATATTTAATAGCTGTTCGTTAATCAAGTGCTGGGAACGGAGTGAGAGAGGGGTACAGTGGTAAAAATAGCATGCAGTTATAATTAAAGGCTGTTTCTGGATGCATATGTACAGAGGGAGGTGGGGGAGTGAAGTAATATTACACAAGCAATTTTAATTTACACATGCCTTAATTCTGGAGCGCTCAGCTTGGTAATTCTGCTGCTGCTCTACGGGAACAAGGTTTTGGTTTTTCTTTTTTCTATTGTACAGAGTGGTTTGCTGCCTTTCAGTTCCCTGTACTTCTCTGGCTTTATAAGAAGTGGAATATTTGTGACTGCCTTGTGCTGTGATGATGTGATCGCAGAGCTCTTTTCAGCGCCGTGGAAGAAATGAAAGGTTACGCTCACTGCGAGCAGTTGCTAAGAAAGAAAGAAAGAAAGAAACCCTATTTTAAGGTGTTCCACAGAAGCACATACTGGCTTGATTGGTTATTGATTCCAGTTTCATTACGGTGAAAGCACATTTTTAGCCACAAACATGTGCAGACACATGTTGAGTTGCAAAGTGTGAAAACTGCATCAACTTTAAGGCTCTGCTGTGGGCTGCGCTGAGCCCGAGCATCCGAAAAGATGAGGACCCACATTTCCCACTCTTGCAAATGGCACCAGTCTCTTGAGGAACATTTTCTTGGCTCCTTCAGCTGTATTGAGCTTTGGATTCAATTCAGCTAGGAGTCGGTTGTGACTTGGATCTCGCAGGCTGTCCCTAGTCTGGTGAATTAAACAAAGCCTCGGACTGCTTTGCACATTGGAACGTGACAGTCTATTCTGCAAAACTCTTGGACTGGTCCAGAGGGTGGTGGAACCTGCATAAATTATCACCCTCCCGGACAGTGCCTAGACACGGGAGTACGAGAGTTTAAGAGGATGCTACAGGCTCTTCTGTGCAGGATGGTTTCGGTGTCAGACAACGTGCATGGGCATGTTCGGTGTACTAGGAAGCCATAGGTATACACAAATGTATGTGTGTATATATGTAAACATAGGCAGCCATACTTGCCAGAGATATACAGCTAGGCAATGCCTTGCAAATCTGTTTGGATTTCAGTACTATGTATGAGGGAACAAGCTCATGCATCTTGCCCCAGAACACATCGAAAGAGGTGGGGGCTGCACAGCTTTGGTTCTGCTTTTTTTTTAGCTAAGCCAAAATGGAGGTTTTGTGGCAATTCACTGTTAGCCAAGGGCAGGAAGAATATGGGCAGGGAACAGGAACGCCTGCGGACACTGGGCTTTTGGGATACCCTTTCTTCAGAGCTGTGCCAGTTCAGTCGTTAGTTGAGAATAAATAACAACAAAGTACCTCTCTGAATCAATGTTTGTAGGAACAGAGCACAGGGTCAGCCACATTTTAAAAGGACATTTTTTCCCTTAAAGAAAGCCAGAGTCTGTGAAAATGAACAAGGGAAAGACTTGGAAACCGTTAGCTATTTCCTGAAGGCTTTTCCCATTCCTTCTCATGAAAGTCAACGCATGCTTTGCCTGGATGACAGTAGGTATTTCTTTTTTCAGAAATGCTGGAGATATCTTAGTTTCTTTTTGTGGGAAGGTTCCAGACCCTGCAAACTTTCTCTGTTTCTTGGCCTGAAAGAACTGAAATGTGGTCACTTGTGTGGGCTGCAAAAGCCATACACTTGGGCTTGTTTTCAAAGGAGGCTTGAGGCAGACATCCCATGACAGCAAGAGGAGAGCAAGGAGTTCTCTCACTGCCTGTTGGCACTGGGCTGCTATTGAAACAGTTATTTCTGAAATTCCTCCTCACTTGTGTCGCTAATTGTATTTTAGGGACAATAGGTGCAGGTCCTCAACGTCTGTGCATGTGCATGTGTTATTACATCCATCTGTCTGTCCAGAGCAGATGGGTACCTCCAGAAATCCTGTTGGTGTTGGCTGACCCATGCTGAAATCTCCTTTCTGCCTGATTTCAAGTAGAAATTGCAGACTTCAGTCTATGCTGACCTGTGGATCTAGGCAACTGTCCATCCAAATTCTGGTCACCCATTTGTTATCGGCAGGATTCTGACCAAAGCGTGTGATGAGAGTTATCTGGCCTGCAGACCCACTTTTTCCTTCTGTGTCTGGCAGGAAAAAGGGAAGGTCATTGCTAGAAATTTGCCCTATATAGGATTGGGATATGGCCAAAGTGCACATCTGGATCCATATTCCCCCAGTTTAAACCAGCCCCCTGTTTCTCATTCTAGTTTCCCTAAATGTTTGATCAGTCAATCAATCTTCCTCTTTGGTCCAATGAATATTTAATCATGTATATAAAACAAAACAGCTCAACAAGAGAGGTTTGGAGCAATTCTCCCCCACCACAGCATATGGCTGTGTAATGACTGCCGGAGACATCAGAGCCACCTCAGTCCTCTGCTCTGAATCAGACAGCACAAAGATTTGAGCCTGGGCTTCCCTGACACCCACGTTGTAAGGTCCAAAGCAAAGGGAGATCTTTTCTTGGTCTTACCTTGCAGTTTCAGTTCCACTAGCTGCAGTATGGCTGGTTTTGACGGTTATGTCTACATTTCTGAACTTGGGCTCCCAGGAGATGGACTAGTTTGGAGCCCCATTGCTTAGGACTATTCCCCTGGGTGGGGTAGCAGATTGGGCTTGGAGAGAGCTGGTTGGGGGAACCAAAGCAGAGGTGGGAACTGAGCAGAAATGCTGAAGTCCGGGACCTCTGCTCCTTCCTAGCCCTAGGAAGAGCTAAGAACATATCCAGGCTGCCCAGCTCCCCCCAGGCCTTGTATGGGGGAGCCTGGTTTGTTGGCTGAGGACTGAGTATTTAGGCAGCGGTGGGATGAGGAGGAGGAGGGCATTGCAATGCTCGCATGGTCTTGAGGGCCTGTTCCCTGGTGCCTGGCCTCAGAACCACCTTAGCTAACACTGGGCTCAAACACATCTCTTCCTTGAAGAGGCAAGGGTATAGATTTTATATCAGAAATATAATGCCATTCAGTAACGAGCTGGAATGACTTGCTTGCACTATGCTGGTCACCATAAAGAACAGGATTTGTCCCTTTGTTTTTGTTTTGAATGTATCCCCGTATCTCCAGTTTCTAGAGGTGCTTCTTTCTGATACACTTCAAAAAAGGGGGAAAAATGGGGAGAACGGGATCAAACTTAGCATCTCATGTTTCTCACCACTTCCTTCTCTAGCAGAAAATATGTTTCCAAAAGCAAGCCAAGACCACATCAAAATCATATCATCCCATGTCCATTTCTGCTTAATGAGGCATCTTCATGTAGATCAGCTAGCACAAACACTCATTCATTCATCCTTTCACTAACCAGTCAACCACAAAAATATAACTGACATTTAAATGGTGCAGGAGGAGAGACAGGCAGGTTAGCCAGGCTGGAGATATGTCCAGTAATTCCACAACGTAATAAGGAGGCTCTGAAACAAACACCATGTGAATTAATTGAGGCTGAACTGGAAGATACTTTTTTCGCTAAGGTTAATAACAGCTGACAGCTTGACCTATTCTTGCGGTTTACTGAACCAGCATCAGTCCAAGGCTCTGCTTGCCTCTTCTCTCTTTAAATGCCCAACACTGGGTTTAGTTTCTGCACAGGGTTGGGAAGTCCTACCATTTGCAGGTCACCCCCAGCCCCGGTCCCCACCGCTGGGTGCACCCAGGCGTGTGTCAGGGACCTCCCCTCCCGGCGTTCGCTCCCCAGGCTCCCTCACCCCCGCTGTTGGAAGCGCGGGCGAAGGCTGACAGTGGTGCTAATGGGGCGTGAGTACGTAACGAGGTTTGTCATGTGGATATTATAGCTTGTGAGTGTGTTTACCAGCTGCTTCCACAACCCGGAGTTAGACTGTGTCTACAGGGGTCCGTTAGGAGAATCCTCATACCATATTTATTCTTGGGGAAAAGACATTGAAACAACATGACCCCAAACCGACTAACAAACCTGGAAACTGCAGAGTAAATTATCACAGGGAAAAGGCACCCGCTGCTCGGTGCCTGCCTGGTTGCGATGCTTTCTTGCTCTTTTGCTTATTTTAACCTAATGTTTCTATGCAGGTAGCATAAGGCCAGGGGCAAAAGCATCTCACAAGTACCCATTGACTCCAGATGTGTCAGGTCACTGTGGATTTCACACTTGTTATCACTGACTGTTATCACCTCGCAGCTTTATGAGACACCAGCAAGAGCAGCTTGAAGTCTCAGTTGATGTGTGTGTCTGCAATACGTTTTTAAAGCCACATCTTGAGCTGTGGGTAAGAGTTGAAGGCACACATCAACCCTGTCAGGTGGGACCTGAAAAGTGATCCTTATGGCTGCTGTCTCTGTAGGAGCCACCAGACTGTCCAACTGGAGAGGAGAGAAAGGGACAGACTGAGGGCAGCATATCATGTGGACACCATTCCTCTTTAATGCCAGGGTGGGGTCCCTTCATCTAGGACAGCACATGCACCAGGATAACCTATAAAGAGGTGTCAGACTTCCAAAACTGAAGTAGAAATAAGGTTTTGGTCCTGAAATGGACCTGAACATAATCAGGGGAAGCTGGTTATGCGGGGAAGATGGGAAGATGCTGATGTTGGGAATCTCGTCTGTTTGGGTTGTAGTTTCCAAAACACAATAGCAACTACAGTTAATAGGTTCAGCAATGGTGTTGGGAAGGTGTGGAAGGCTTGGATACTATGAATGGGATTCATCACACCACTCATTGGATGGCAAAGTCTGAGAGTGCTCTTACCATCCATGGAGAGCAAGGTTCCTTTGGCTGAGCTTACAAATGTATCTTAGGATGTGATGGCTTTCCCTCTGGAGGTACCTTTTTTCCCTTCTCAATTAGAAAAATATCCTGGAAATAACTTGCTCTGACCTGGACATGTTTCCTGTAAATGCCTGAGACCAGATGGCTCTTACCACCCATGTGACAAGGAGATCTGCAAAGTGAGCTACAAATAGGAGCAATGTATGCTGGTTCTTGGCTTGTACTTGTTGATCCTCCTATGGAACTTGCTTTGGTTTTTCAAATTGCAGCAGAAGTGCAACTGGCAACAAGTGCAGTGACTTGTCTTTAGTACTTTGCACCAGGTTGCGCTGAGCAAAAACCGCTGATGTTAAGGGATATTCTGAGTGCCTTCTATTTTTCGCTCTTGAAGACCAGTAGGCAGACCGTTGAATCCCTCTCCTGTAATTACTTGCTTCCTCCTCTTGTATACAAATTTGAGTTGGCTTTCTTCTCTTTGAGCGTGTTCTCTCCCTAGTCTGCCTAATGTTAGAATACAAGGGCAGTAGCACAGGTCTTTGTGCTTTTGCTGCCCTGCCTCTCTTCCTGATGCTTTCGGCACTATTTCAGCTTCACCCTTGCCCCTGCATGCTCACTCTCAGCCAGGACCCCTATCAGTTGCTACAGCCATGTCCTGATGCCAGCCGGGATACCTAGGTACTGCAGCAGTCGGTTGGCATTCATAATACCGGACCTTTATTTTTGCCTTTTTGTGGGACATGAAAGCACTAAGCAACTTCTCTGTGAGCTCTCAGCCTCTGGCAGGAGCAAGCTGCTAATGGGCTCACTCCCAAAGCAAAGATCTTTCCCAGCTGCCATGGATTTGACTCTGTGATTCTGTATGGTTTAGTGGTGGACTTGGCAGTGTTAGGTTAACAGTTGGACTTGATGATCTCAAGGGTCTTTTCTGACCTAAATGATTCTATGATTCTGCGATTTCCATAAGATACGTGGGCACTCGGCACTTCAGATTAACAAGTCCTCCTCCTGCCAAAGCAGGTATTTGCCTGCACCGGCTGTGCTTCACATGGGTGAGCTGCTTCCAGAAATCACCCTCTTACAAGCCTCAACCCTGTGCTGGGGGCTCCTGCACTGAATCAGGCTTTGCATTTATTTATGGGTTAAGAGAATAGTTGTATTATTTTAGTTAGTTAGACCCTCTATGAACCTGAAGAAAAACAAAGCTGAATATCTCCTCCCAATGTTACCAGTTGGTCCTATTGTGCAGTGGTTTTGTCAGCAAGTGATTTAAGACCTTAATCCCTTTCAGCTATTAGAGGGAAGTCCAAGGCAGTGTGAGCCTGGAAATAGGAGTGATTTTCACTTGGATTTTCATCTTTCCTTTTTTCTAGTGCTGTAACCTGATAAAGAGGCAATGGCATTTCACAATGTGCTATCCCACTCACCGCTGCCTGCTTAAAACGAGGAAGGTGGAGGAGTGAGAAGAAAAGACTCCTTTAAATCTGTAGAGGAGCATTGGTGCCTGTAAGAGCTGTTTAAAGAAGAAGTAAAGCCACTTTACCTCGTTGATCTATTTTCTGCACTGTAATTTATGCTGCCATTCACGCAGCGTCAGAAAGCTGTTCTAAAGCGTTGTATAAACCCACACTGTAGACTTGAGGGGCTCTAGTCCATGGCTCTGCCAGCACTAGCATGCTGGTGATAGGATAACAGCAGGTTTCACTCCTCAGAGATTTGGGGGGGGGAACAAGGGAAAGATTTTAATGGTTCCCAACAGACCACCCACTTAGCAACAGACAAGCTACAGGGTATGCATCCTGGTAGAGGTGAGTTTTGAGAAGAGATGTGAAATGTATGCTAGGAGCTTTCACAAATGATTTGCGGAAGGCACTCCATGAAATACCACATCAGTGAGAGGTCTCAGAAGAAAGCCCAGGCCGGGAAATTGCTTCAGAGCAGCAGCTGGTGGAAAGATGCCATTTCTTTGGGCATTGTCACTCATAGGAGAAGAGAAGCTAGAAGAAAGACCATTCAGGAGGATAACATGTGCCGTGAGCAACAGGGGAGTAGGCAGGACAATGGCACAAAGGAAAGATGCTGAGGACAGGATCCGTCTCAGCTAACATTAAACATTTAGTCATCTTGGCTCTCTTTGTGGTCAGCAGAGTACAGCACTTTGAAGGCATGATTCATCTGACCTATTTTGGGCACTAACCTACCTAGGATGAGGTGAATTACCCTTTATACACGCCTGTTTCTTCCTACTGATTCCGCAGGGGAGCTTCAGACACGTAGCAGAGATACAGACATCTGTATTTCAGACGCATCAAGGGAAGTGAGACAAATCTTCCTTTGCACGTGGAGTGGGACTGTGCGAGAGGGCTGCACGACATCCTCCAAATCTGGGACAGCACCAGTCACCATCCACCTTTGTCTACAGGAGAGACAAGGAACCAGAAAGGCAGAGAATGGAAACGAAGAAAAGAAGAGAGGGGAAAGAGGACAAGGAGCTTCGGTTTAACCATGTCATGTTTCAGCCCCCACCAAGAACCGCCGTAAATCGTATGGCAGATGTAGGCTGAGGAGAATAATGCAAGAAAATAGAAATGGAAAAATGAGTTTTAAAAGTTTCACTAAGAAATGAGCTTCTTTGTGAACAGCCAACATTATTATCAACTAAAATTAACTATCAACTAAAAAAAGAATAGTGCCATTTTCTCATTACCATTTTTTTCTGAAATTGTGTTCCAGAATCTTTATGGACAATCTTAAACTTGCTGAAATGTATATTTTGCCCTGAAAATCAGGTTTTGCATGGGCAAAAAAGAAAGATTTTGTGATGACTGCAGCACAAATTTCTGTGAATGGTTCTTTAAGCTGTGTTGCCAGAAATGTCATGAATCCTCTCAGAACTCCAAAGAAGGGAAGTGGCTTGAAATTCCTAACACTGCTCTTTCAGCCAGAATAGCCATTTTGGGTGTATTTCACATGAAGCATGGCTTCAGGGCTTGATATGTCTTCATTCTGGGCCCTGTATTGCGCCAAGGAAATTCTCAGCCTTTAACAAGTAATAGAAATAAGCTGTGTAAGCATATGTGAATCTTCACTTTATAATTTTACGTGTAGAAAAATGATCTCATAGGCGCATAGGAAATAGAGCAGATGGTAAAATGTGTGTTGGACTGAACACAGGCTGGAGACTAAGTCTCCTAGACAATAAAAGCACAAATGCTGGACAGTCCCCTCCAGTCATGCACATGAAATACGCCTCCTGAACGGACATAGGGGAGCACAGATCAAAACAGATTAAGAGGCCACCTTTGATCTGTTGTTTTCTCCTATTACTGTAAATTGCAGTACTGTGATTTGTCATTCCCTGCGTGGACATTCAAAGGTGTTTGGGCTAGGAGAGCCCGCAAGCTTGGTTACTGGGAGATGGATACGGGTACCCAGCTGCGTTATTCCGATTTTGAACACGTGCAATTCCACCCATTTCAGAGGTTTTTCATCTGCCAGTGAAACTGTCTCAAGAAGGTGGTTCTGGATAAGGTCTCGCAGTTTAACCCTGCTGCTTCTCTCCTCCAGAGATCCTCGTTGGCGGAGGTGGATGAATCCCAGCCTATATTCCTGTTTCAAAGCACGGGTTTCCCTCGGTGACCAGGGCCAAGCTGCAGCCCTGCGAAACAGCAAGGTAAGTTGGGAAAATCAGGAATAGCCGTGAGCTGCCGGAGTTCAAAGCTGCAGCTGGAAGAGAAAAACTGAGAAATGGAGCCATGCCAGACTGCAAGGATGTTTTGCTCTGTGTACTAGCGAAACAGAGACCAGCAGAGCACTGTAAAAGCAAAGCACACAAACAAAACCTCTTCACAACATATTCCTCACCAGAAAGTTTGTAGGTAAACAAAACCTCAACAACCCAGGTCTGTTAAAAGACATAAGCTGAGCTGAAAAATTCCTTCAGTGATATCAATGTAAATATTATGAGTGCAGGTCCAGCCAGTTTGAAGCCCCTGATTGATGTGCTACATTAGGTTCATGCCTGCCTCAGGAAAAAATTATCTTCCGCTGTCATGTCAGTTTTTGTTCTCCTTTCTCTTTGCTATAGGATGTCTGGTGGGCTATTCTGGAGTGTTAAATACAAATCACCACAGTGCTGTATTAAATATGCTTCTCCACATTGGGCAGATCATGTGCTTTGGAGACCAAACAAACTCACGTCTATCCACTGGCAACTTCCATTCATGTCAATGGCAGTAGCTTTTGTGCAGCTATCTAGGATTTCATGGCAAAATGTAGTGAGAAAAACGCTAGAAAAAATTAATTGAACATTTAAAAATCTTTTCCACTTCTTTTTTCCTGCAGGTAATGAATTTTTTTCTGTAGTAATGATAGCGTAAAATAATTACAGTACAGAGAAAATAATGTGAAAATGGAAGAATAGGCAATGAAAACTTTGTATTGGGATGCTGAGAACTCAATGCTGAGATGCATTGAAGTAATAGGTTCTGTTTTGGGGGGGTTGAGGGTTTGGGGGGTGGTGGTGTTTGGTTGTTTTTTTTTTTTTACGATCAGTTTATCCACTAGTAGGCGAGTATGTTAGTTTAAAGCATAGGACCCTTGAAGAGAGGGTCTGGATCCTGTGTCTTCCATTCACTGCAGTGCATGTCTTGGGTAAATGCCTCTGCACCTCTGTTTTCTCAAAGGTAAACCCGAGACAAACCATGTCTGCTTACGTGATCGAGTTGTTCAGAGCACATTATTTATAACGTGCAGCCTGAGTCTGCGGGAGAGCTCATCCCACCTCCCTTATATAAATTACACCAGTGTTAGAAATTACCACCTGCTTTGAAGTAAACCACACAGAGGTTTTTACTGGTGGAGGTCAGTGGGAGGTAGGGACAGAGGGAGGAGGTGGGAGGTGCTGGCTTGAGAGGAAACTGTCTTCATGGTGTCTATAACTTGCCTTACTGATAACTGGAAGGGGATTTCCCTGATAGAAAACCTGAGAGCTACATGAGGAGGGTAATCCACTTGACCCGTGCCCTTTCCTAAGCCTTCAAGCCATCATGACATGTCATTCCTCACCAGCTGCAAGACTTCCTGGGATTCGTTCCGATTGCAATGCAAAGCCGGCGCTGCTCAGCCCAGGAGGAAGACCAGAACGGGGATGTCGGAGCTGGGCACGCGAGCTGGGACATAGCGATCATATTTGGAGAGGGTGAGAGCTGGTGACGGAGAGGAAGATAAACAGGGTGTGTTTGTGCCAATGACCTTATTTATATCAGCACGCCGAGGAGGGACCAAACGTGCTGCGCTGAAGGAAGCGAGTCCACACGCATGCCGGAGCGGGTCCCGTGCTACGTGGCTGGCACAAGCCCAGGTGCTGCTTTGCAGGGTGGCAGCTTGGGGGTTTCAGGGCTGCTGCCATCCTCAGCGCCGGGTTTTTGGAGCTCACTGCATTGCCAGCTGTGCCGAAATGGGCAGGGCAGTTCGCAAACGCCGGTGGGAAGGGCATTCTGCTCTGGCACCCACTGCCCCTCCGGCGGGCACCAGCAGTGGGGTAGGACCCACAGTCCCCAGGGTGCTGAATAGACCCCTGCAAGCCATTCATTCAGAATTATAATTTTTTAGTTCAAGATTTGGCCGCTGAATGGCTCGTGGACCAATCCTGACACTATTTCTTTTTTTTTTTTTTGGTAATACTGTATTTGTTATTCTCTGAATATTTTGGGTGGATAATTATCCAGTGTGCACTGTGTATTGCAGAATCCAGGAATATTTGCTTTGGCTTTTCTTCCTGGTTAGTTAGGGTGTGCGGTTTCTGGCCTAGATCTCATGGCATTGTTTCTGACTACGTAAATGAAAATTTTAAACAAGAGAATAATGAATACAGACCAGAGAATAAGGCACATCCTGTGGCAAATTCACACAGGCAATTTTTCTTGCTAAAATCCATGAGAGGCTCAGCGGCTGTGATTATTTACACATGTACTTAGTGGCTGTCCACGTATCGTTGATACAGGAGAACAGGCACATAATAACCAGAGCTGACCAACCTTGGTGGGTGCTTTGAATCATCCCTCTTTTTGTCTGTGTTCCCCTTCCTTCTCCTCCTTTCTGTTTGACTGTGGAGGCACATCTAAGGAGGAGGAAGAAAGCCTCCATTTGAAACCACATGAAATCAAAGGCTGGGTGTAACCAGCTTCAAATCCAGACAAGAGTCAGCGTGTAACTTCATGTGTTACTGTTCTCGTTGTTCGGCATATCACATGGATGGGTGGCATTTTAAAACACACGGGATCGCCGTCACACACGTGGGTCTGTGTGGACACACGTGTGTGGCCATCGGTGTACACTTGCTTCACACTGCAGCCAGCTCAGCTGTGGGGCCAGCTGCAGCCCCACTGCCAAGAAAGCTCAGCCGGAATGTTCCCTCAGCCCCCCCGGTGGGTTTTACCCCCTGTGCCGAGACCCACGTTGCCGCAGCTGAATCGGCACCTGAGCCGCCTGTTCTGAAGGGTTTATCCACGTTACGTGGCAATCAGAGAAATTGCTGTGTTCTTCACAAAAGCTGAAGACTTTGTTTTTTCCAGCTCTTTGCATAAGATCTTATGGCAGTGTCAACACAGGCATGACCTCGAGAGATGAAAACTTCGGCAGTAAGTTTCACAAATGTACGTCCAAGCCCCAGATGTTATCGTGATACTCAAACAGCAGCTGTTACTAAAGAGTTAACAATCCATCACTTGTCATCCCACAAACAAATGGCTGGCAAATCTTCCTGATGGTCTTTTAAAAGTAAAAGAGATAAAATATAAGAAAAATATATTTTGAATGAAATATAAAATGAATGAAATGAATATAAATGAATGAAAAATATTTTGAAATAGAAAATAATTTTGGCAAACCACTGAATAAGACAAATTCCACCGACGTGGGATTTTATTATTTGCAGGCGCTTTCGTTCACTGCCTGTGCAGGTCCAGACCTAAACTTGGGGATGTGATGGGGACTTGCTGCGAGAGGACGTGGCTGGCGATGAGGAGGTTGGGGCGGATGCTGTTCGCAAGTCGCCAAACTCACTGCTTGAGAGTGGAAGAACTTTGCCTGAGAGAGAGGTTTCCGTGGGGTTTGAAGGCAAAGGTGCAGCTCTGCCTGCCTTCCACGTGCCGAGGGAGCTCTGATAGGAGAATTTCTCGTGCCATGATCCCATCCAATGTTGGGAATCAACGCAAACCAGCAGCGGCCATGCCTCCACGAGCTGCCTCGCCAGCCGCCATGCTCCCTTGCCATCACTGCACCCCATCCCTGAGATTAGGGAGGACCGGTGCTGGTGTGAGCCCCCACATATCCCAGGCTGCCAGCTGCTCAGAAAACCCTGCTCTGAACGAGCGGTTTCATGGTGGGTGGAAAATACAGCCCCGCACAGCTGCCCCCGGGGCCGGGCAGCCCGGGCCGCGTCCTTCAGTCAGTCCCGGCAGGGGCCCTTGCGTTCCCCAATCCCTGCTAAGATGGCTGCTCGTCAAAGGAGACCTGTGCCTTTCCTGGAGGGCGGACGCCTGTTTTGTACCACCCCGGGGGAGAAAGAGACGCGGCGTCAGCAGGTGCCGGGAGCAGGGAGTGGGGAAATCAGGAAGACCTACACAGGGAAGCAAGGGAGGGAGGTGTGAGAGGGGGAAGCAGCTCTTGTGAAAGGCTGGTCATCCTCTCCTCCAGCAACTAGGAGGAAAGCAGGAGACCTGATGTTTTAGAAAGGAATAGAGGACATGCTTTTTTTTTTTCATGTTTTAGAAAAGAATAGAGGATATTTGTGTCCAATAGAGGACACAAACAAACTTGGGAAAGGAGAGGAAGGTGCCTTCATGGGGTGGCAATGAGGTCTCATCCTGGCCTCTACTTAGCCACATACCAAGCAGTTTGGGATCACTGACCCCCAGCTCAGCATGTGGCTCGGGGTGCCCACCATGGCCCTGGCACACCAAGTGAGCCACTGTGGAGCCAAGCCTCTGTGTGAAAGAGAGGGCCACCAAGTTGTCCTGGTGGGCAACGTAAGCAGCAATGGTGCATGAGGCAGAAGCCACCATCTGGTTGAGTGAGGTGACATTCCCCTTCTGCTCAGAGCTGGTGAGGCACATCTGGAGCGCTGGGTCCGGTGCTGGGCTCCCCAGTACAAGACAGACATGGACACACCGGAGGGAGTCCAGCAAAGGGCCATGAAGATGAGAGGAGGCTGGAGCATCTTTGATCTAGGGAGAGGCTGAGGGAGCTGGGACTGCTCGTCCTGGAGAAGTGAAGGCTCAGGGGGATCTTGTCAATGTATATAAATACCTGATGGAGCTAATATACAATCTTTCCCTCCTGCCAGTCTGCCCTTCCCCTGATTTGTATGTCCTTGCATCTCATGGTTGTTTTTTTTTTTCTTTTTTTGCCTGTGGACAGTTTTAATTTTTTTGTGTGTGTTTAACATACAGTTTCAGATGCAAAGCACTCATGTACAGCCCCGTTGGTGTGGTGCGGAATCCCAATCTTCCCCTTCTACCTCCTGCTGCTGTCTTATTCCTCTTCTGATGTGAAATGCAGAAAGTTGATGCATCAGTCGGCCATTCCTTCAGCAAGCAGGGACATCATTGGTTTTTAAGTGAGAGAAATACATTAAGCCTAATACCGCTTGCTTGTATCAGGGAATTGATCTATATTATCAATTTATGCCTAAGTTTGAAAAAGTCCCGTACAACTACACAGCCAGTTGCTAGAATATAGCAAAGTTTTCCAGATTATCTTCTTACTATGGGCCTATAAACTCCCCTGACACCTGAAAGAACCTTTTTAATCTGTTTAGTCCCTGTCATTACAGTAAGATAAAATATATCTTAAAGGCATCTTTTGCTGTGAAATTTTTCTGGGCTTAAAAATCAAAAGGTTGTTTTTTATTGTAGTTGAAATAATGTGATTGAAAATGCAAACCATTTCTTACCTGGATTTTTCTTCATCCTTTCTTTTCCTGCTTTTGTTGCTAGGCTCAGAGGAATAAATATTGTCCAGCATTATGTCTCCTCCTTTTCCCATACTTTCCTTGAGTTTTGAAAAAGGTAGGGAGAAATTCTCCTCTACTTCCTTCTTAGGCATTAGTCCTGTCTCTTTTTTCTGTGGAAGTTACGTAGAGAACCTGGGGAAGAAACAAATTTTAGCTTTGAAAGGAGAATTTGAAAAGCAAAATTAAAGCTTTGATTACATAAAATGAAAATCTAGTTCTAGTTCAAAGCTTCTCACTTATTCAAAAATAAAACTTTTCCAATAAACATGTGGTAAACCCCTCATTTTGTGGACAGGGAAATTCTTCAGCTGAATGTTTTTAACAGTTCTTATTGTATTTGTTCTCTTTCTTTGTTTCTGGTAAATCAGTATTGTCATTCAGAGGTAATGTTGAGTGTTTCTGTCCTTTTCCATCTCTCCAAGAGTCAGCACACTCCTGCAGCAAAGTCAGAGAACCTCTGTTCATGAAATAATGACATTTTGGTTCATACATGCTCATGTACAACTTTATTAGAGGATCGGTGCATAAGGCAGATCAAGGATAAAGCATATGTGATTTTCGGGAAGCCTGGCAGTGAAGCTAATCCATCTGCAAAGACCCCAGGTCAAGCCACCATCTCCAGAGCTGAGGCTGAGATCCAGAGAGGGCAGGAGATTGACCCAGGCTATGGGTGAAGCAATCCCTTCCCTGAGCCCTACTGCTGGGAGGAGACGACAGCGGGAGTGGCAGCGGGGATGCAGCGCCGGCTGGCTCCGACGGTCGTGTCTCCTGCCAGGCATGGCTCAGAGCTCCCTCCCTCCTGCCTCCAAACCCCGCTTGCTTTCCCACAACCGTCAGGGATGTTTTTTTCAGGTGTCTCTCCTTGCCTGACACTATGTCCTTTAGGCAGCGCAGCTCACAGATATCTTGTGCTACATCCCTACATGCTCCCCAGGATCCTGTGTGCTGTAGAGATGCCAAGAGCAATTCATGCCCTCTTTTGCAGCATCACCTGTGGGTTAAAACCTCACCTAGCTCCGATTTCAGAAGCAGGTTAGGCATGGCTTGTGCAGAAATTCCCCCCCCCACGAAGAATTTATCCCACTGAGAACTACGTGTGAAGCCAACACAAGGACCTCTACACGACAACTGCTGCCTCTGCTAATACACGTCTGTACCTCCACACCTCTCACCAACTCATGCAGCCTACCGATTGGGTTTAACTATTAACCCCTCTCAACAAAATGCCTACGAGACTCAGTGCATCACCTTCACACGAACAGTCCCACTGCCAAGGATCCTCAGATCTGTGCTGACATCAGCACCTTGCATGGGACAAACGTGCTCTGCTGATGAGTCTAAGCAAAGATGAGTGGCTGCATCGCTGCTGGGATGATGGTTCACACACCCACTTGATAAGGTGCCACTTGCTGGTCCTTCCTTGGAAAGCAATGATTAACTGCTGGGTGAAGGAGGTGTTGCCTTGACTTCTCCCATTTTTTATTTTTCTTTTACACAGAAAATAAAAAAAAATAAAAAAATGTGTAGAGGCTGATGTCAGCCCTACTGTGATAACGCTGTGAATGTGAGCGGATGATTTTGACTTTGCTGCTGTGCCACAGGCTCATGGTGCTGTTATATGTCATAGAGCCAGGCTGGACCGCACCAGAGCTCATGAGCAGCTCTCAGATGGCATTCAGTGCCATTGAAGATGCTCCTGGGTTTCTCAGATGGCTTGTAGGTGTGACCAGATCCAAGGGGCACCTGTCCATATGGCTGAACCGAGCCCACGTCAGTGCTGTCTCACAGTGGTGGACCTTTGCCAGGATCATTATAAGGGTGTCTATGTCTCCGGGTGCTCTGCTTTTCCAGGTCTGGGAAATGGGAGACAAAAGCCACCAGATAACTTGGGACACTTTGGGAGCCAGACTCTTTAACTCATTCCTCACCACCCTTCCTGGTCACCCAAGGGCACCTTGAACCTGGTGCAGGTGTGGCTGCAGCCGTGGGTACAGCTCTTGTTAACTCCAGTAGACGTTACTCACACAGGCACAGTGTCAGCGTGCTGAGGTGATATGGCTGTTGTGGACATGGCTTGTGCCTGGCTGGCTTGGGGCAGTGGCACAGGGAGCGGATGTATGCTGGCTGGTCCATGTGCTGACGGGTTCCTTGTGTCAAGGCCAGGGAGGAACTGTGGCCCGGGGGCAACTCACAGGGAGAGGAAGCTGCTGAATGAGCCTTTGATGAAATACAGGTGGGATGTATGTGGCTTAGAATCACAGAATCATTAAGGTTGGAAAAGGCCTTTAAGATCATCAAGTCCAACCGTCAACCCAACACCACCATGCCCGCTAAACCATGTCCCGAAGTGCCATGACTACACGTTTTTTGAACATCTCCAGTGATGGTGACTCCACCACCTCCCTGGAGAGCCTATTCTAATGTTAGACCACTCAGTAAAGAAATTTTTCCCGATATCTAGTCTAAACCTCCCCTGGCACAACTTGAGGCCATTCCCTCTCATTCTGTCGCTAGTTACTTGGGAGGAGACCAACACCCACCTCACCACAACCCCCTTTCAGGTAGTTGTAGAGAGCGACAAGGTCTGCCCTCAGCCTCCTCTTCTCCAGACTGAACAATCCCAGTTCCCTCAGCTGCTCCTCATAAGACCTGTGCTCCAGACCCCTCACCAGCTTCGTTGCCCTTCTCTGGACACGCTCCAGCAACTCAATGTCCCTCTTGTAGGCTTGGGCATTGTTGACCTGAAAAGGTATGGACACCTACTGCTGTTCGAGCAAATGCCTCTCTGCTAAGCCCAAGCCCAGACTGCAGTTCTCAGCCCTGTCAACTCATTTGTCACCTCATTATCAGCTGCTCCTCCCTGGGATGTGAAACACCCATCTCTGTCTGAGTCATGGCAAGAACTTGGCGCCACATCCCCGGCCCTGTGTTATCAGGATGCCTTATGATGTGGGGCTCTTTTTCTCTCTCCTGGCCATTAACTGCTTTATTTGCTGCAGGCATAGAGAGAGAGAGGGACTCTGCAGCCCCTTGCCAAGTGGTGGTACGAGGGAGGCAGAGGATCGCACCAGGGCTCTGGCTGATTGCATACCAGGGTGACCGAGCCTGCTCGCATGGGTGCCCTGGAGAGTCGGGGTTGCTGCTGGCCCAGAGGAAGCACCGTGCGCTCAGCCCCCATTGCCGTGTAGTGCATCCTGCCCCACCAGGCAGGCTTCAAAATAACCACGCTGGCGATGCAAAGAAAACTGTGGTCTGCAACGGCTTGAGGAGAAGGATGCTCCGGGTGGCCCAGGAGATGTGTGTGCTGCCTGGGGCAGCTTTGCTCCAGCCCTCCTGCCCAGCACGGGCAGGCTCCTGCTCCAGTGTATAGACAGCTCAGCGAGCTGGCTTTCGATTGAGTTTACATCCCAAATTTGCAGCAGCTCCTGCTGCAACCTCCATTAGCTGGCTGAGAGTCTGGTCGGGATTACAAAACGGGAGAAAAGGACCCCAGATGTTGCTTGGTCTGTTCCCCTCGGCAAAGCAGGATTACATGTGCCAAGTGCATTTAGAGAGTCCTCGTTCTTGGGAATCACTTCTGTCACTGTCCCTTTCCTGGTGCTCATGCAACAGCTGAGAGGCAGCTAATATAATTAGCAAGACTTAATGAGAGACAGTGCTGTTGGCCAGCACCGTCAGCGGTTGTGGGGCCACTGAGCCCTGTTCAGGTCAGGGCAGAACCCATTCTTTTATCAACCAGCTGCCTTGAGAACTGGCTGAGGTTTAACCTTTGGTTTCAGGTTAAATATGAAAAGCTGTGATTCAGCTTTGTACGGAGAGCTCTGCAATAAGCTCCCAGGAAAGCTAACCTAGCTGGGATCTCCCCCAGGCAAGCAAAGCCCTGAATGGTGCCATGGGTGGTACTGGGACACAGGGACTATGATGGGAGAGTTTCTGAATCATCACTATTTTTTATTCATGTACATTGAATACCTTTATGCTTGATAGCCTCTTGGGGTCTCTGGCATCAAATGTAAATGTATGAATAAAATTGTATACAACATATACATCACTCTCACTCTCTTTTTCACCCACCTTCCTTCTTCATGAAAATGAGATTTTTTTCTTTGCTTACAGATTTTGAATTTTGCTTTCTTGGTTGCACAATATGAAAAAAAAAATTACATCCTGCACAATGAAAACCAGAAGCCTCATGTCCTGAGGGGTTCTTCAGTGTGATGCCTGGATTTGAAAATTCATTTGGAATGGAGCCATGGCATATGATGACTAGACTTGTGCCTTGTAATTGGTACACAGGCATGCCAGCCGATGGGGACACAGCTTAATTCACACTCCAGGTAGAGGAAAGCAGCTGAAACAATGGGATCAGAGATGGTTGATGATACAAACTGAAAATTTCTCCTTTTCACCTTTTCTCATTAGGTCCTCACTAAGACCTTCTACAGATTATTTTGCTAGAAGTACTGGTGGAGGACTTTTGTACATAAAGGGATGAAGCTGGAGAAAAGTAATTCCACCTGCTATCTCAGCATATTTGTAATATAGCTGGTATCTTTCTAATCTCTGAAAACAGTTTTTGTAACAGGCAACAAACTTGTATTTTTTGTATATATCACTGACCCTTACTTGCAATGAAAAACAGATCAACCCCATTTATGCTGACCATCTACATCAGTGGTAAACTATATTCTAAAGCAGCAGAATATAAAATGTTTAAGTTTTTCTTCAAGGTGGCTTTAAATTAGCTGTTTCAAACCACATTGCTTAAAACTAGGTGATAGGAGCTGAAAGCATTTCCAAGCAATCATGCCTCTGGCTTTGGTGCCTAAATCAATAGTGTTACTTCATGAGGTAAAGTCTTTGGTATCCATACTTACCCAAGGTGTTCCTGTCCCTGTCCCTGTGCACGGCATCATGATCCCCCAGGTCTGTGGAAGGACGTTGCATGCTTTGCAAGACACTGTGAACTGAGGAACTGATCTGGCTTAAAGAAACATCTGCCAAACCACTCCCGCCGCCTACTTTTTTTAATCTGGATAAATTCCTCAGTCTGGTGCTGGTGCTAATAAAGCTGACGGGGAAGAAAAAACCTGGGGAAGGAGAGGTGAAAAGGTGAGAGAGTAAGAAAAATCTTCGTCTTGTCCTGCTGCTGTGGACTCTGTCCCATGTGCCCACACAGCCTGAGCTGTGTAGCATCAGGCACCACGCTGGGAAAGGTCACCCCAAACCTTACGGCTTCATTAAGGCTCCACTCTGGCAGAAGTGAGCTCAGGGGGATGTCCATCAGGTGGTGGCTCCAGGAGGGGTGCCAGGTGGTAGCAGGGAGGGCACAGTGGGTGCCAGGGAAAAAATCAAGGAGTTGTTGGAAGCAGAGCTGCTTTACGTGAGGAAAATTTGGAACAGTCTAAGTGGCCGACTTTTTCGTACGTGCACCTGTATGCTGAAGAAAGTGCATGCCGTTCAGGGAAAGGTGATCAATGCAGACTCTGTTGTAGCACCAGGCACAGTGTTATGGGTGTGTCAGTTGATGGGATCGGTTAAGACTTGCTTTTTTTTGCTTCATCAGTGTGTAATTTTATGGAGATGCATATCTATTAATATGGAGCAAGCCAGATGTGGCCACAACCATCCTTTTCACATGCTCTCTGCCAAGAAATCCACCCCGAGCCACACGTGAAGCCTGGCCTCTAGGAATCCTCTTTGTACAGACAAACAATTTGCAGCCCATGACCCCAAACCATCAGCAGATGCCATTGTTATTTCCCTAGATGCTTGTCTGCATCCCAAGGGTATAAAAACTCCACTCATTTGCTCTCCCTCCCTTTCACTCCCCGCCTCTGTTTTAAATAGTAATAGGTCACCCCAGAAGCATGTTTACTTCCTTGTCCTTTTTGGACTCAAATAGAGAACAGCCCAAATTGTTTCAGGCTTAACATTTTATAATTAACCAGTGGGACTCAGTGGAAGAGCTTTGCAAAATACAATGCACAACTGAACTGAATGATCATCCCTGTGTTTAAGCATGTGAATGTAGAGACCCAGCACTGCCATTCGCAAAATTTTTTTTTCCTTTCTTCCATATGTGCAGGCTTTAAGTACTTTCAGTAAATAGGATTTCTTGTACAAACTCAGATGTTTCCCTATACGCAGGTATAACTGGTGCATGCTGCATTGCATTGGGATGATTGATAGTCACTGGTATAAACTCCTAGAAGGGGACCAGGGAGGGAGAGAACTGTGCTTGTCCTTAGCAAAGGGAGCATGGTTAGAGTCAGACAGAGAAATAAAAAGCTCCTAATTAATAGGAGGAATTTATTCTACTTAGAGAAAATATAAAAAATACAGCTCCCAGCTTTATCTCAGCCTTGGTGAGTTGGACTCTTTACTGCATTTTATCGGAGTCTGATTTAGCCATTCAAACTCTTAAAAAATTCTCATTTTAAATAACTTTGGCTGCTCTGATTATCCTGGACAACATTCCTCTATGTAGATATCACCGCCGTGGTTCTGGTCAGTGGAGACATCTGAGATAAGACATCAGCAACTGGAGAGGGAACAGCATCCTGGGCAAGAGCCTTCCATTATTGCCCTTTGAGCTGAGTGGAGACGCAAACCCTCTGGAGATACATCAAGGACTCATGCAGTGGAGAAGCCTCCAAGTCACTGGAGAAATCCATTTTCCCCACCTCACCGGTTGATGAACAGGCGCAGAGGGACAAGGTGTCCCTGAGCCCCCACACAGCCAGCTCCTGAGCCTGATCCAGGCCTGCTGCTTTGGAGTTGGGCTTGGCAGAGCCCCCGGGTCTGCCTCCAGTGCGTGGCTGAGGCTCTGTAGGTGTTACCATGCTACACAAAGAAACGTTTTTTTGCCATAGATTTTTATGTAGGGGCATCTGGAGAATACAACACGCAAGCGACCGATCACATTATGAGTTTCTTATACTACCTTGGCTGTTATATTATGTAAGAGAGGCAGAGTGTCCTCACATTATTATTGTAATTAAAGAATATTGTGCTTTTAATTTGCACAGTTCCTTCCTCAGCATTGTTTGATATGAATAGATGATAACAGACTGGTTATTGTGAGTTATTAATAATGCAGTATTTACTCACCATATGCCTAGGAGCCAGAGCAGCAAGCAATGCTGCTTTGTCCTAGATGTCCCTCCCTGCACACACAACTAAACGGATCATCTTTGATCTCTCTTTGCCTCCCAAGTTCTTACTTCAGTTTGGACTTAGTGCTTACTGTACCCTTCACCCCCACCCCTGGCTCCCTCTGTGTTTGGGATTCTGGAAAAAAGAAAAACAGATTGTTCTGCCTTCTGCGTTACCTCTTGCGCTCACACAGAGTGGATGCTCTGGTCTGTTTTTAATTTCCACGATTCTATAGTGCTTTTGAGTCCAAGGTGCTAAATATAGATCTAACCCATAATAGCCAGCCTCTTTTTTGTTTCTGTCTTACGATGTTATTTTCTGCTTTTATCATTTAAGCCTAATGGATTTACATTATTAGGAGCTCTCCAGTATGTACAACTTGGTTACGAACGAGAGCCTCAGAGGTTTCCAGGAATTTGTCTGAATAAAAACAAGCGAAAAAGAGACTTTTTGCTGGCTCTGCAGGAAGAGGACTGGTGCAGCACAGGATGGCACCTTCCCTCTCCCCTCCCTACTGCAAACCCGTGTATGCCCTCTGGGCAGGGTGAACGCATCCAGCACACCGCCTAGAAAAATGACACTCTGGAGAATAATCGGCAGACAGCATGAAAAGCACTGGCTCAGACATCTCGTGTTAGCAGACTCCTACCAAAATTAGTTCTGGATAAGCCAGGACATCTGTAGTCAGAGCAAACTATTATTCTTTCTTCCTATTCCTAAGACAGTCATGCCCCAAAAATACAAGTCAGGAAAATGTTTGGGGAAGCTATTAAGGAGCATGGAGGGAAAAGGCTATCCAGACAAATATGGAGCCATTTGAGACAAATATGAAGTCATGTGTAAGAAACAGCTTGGATTTATAAGGACTAAAGCAAGCCAAACACAAGTGATGGCTTTTTGGTACAGAACAGCCCAAACCAGTCAAGGAAAGGAAGGGGGTCGATATAAAGGACCAGGCCCACAGGAGACATGAGGACCACTCAGCACAACTCTAGAGACATACCTGTGCTTTCTCAAGCCTAATTGATACCAGTGGCCCAAGCCAGTAGCTGGTGAGGAGTGAGATATTGGGGAGGCTTGGTCATGCCACTTCATCTCTGTCCAAGTATCTTGTCCCTGGCTATATAAGAGGGATATGAGGGAGGACTTCTGTGTGATCAGGGGATCCTTCCTTGCTGAGCTTGGTTGGGGTTAGGGTCTCTTTGTGCAAGAGTCCAAGCAGCATGTCTGAAGACCCACCACAAGGTATGGCCATCGACAACTGACCTCTCCAGAAGAAATAAAGGTTGGACCCTACCTGAACAGCTGCCCTGGGCACAGTGAAGTGAAATTCTCTTCACTTGGAGAAGCTCATCATGCCTAGCTTGAATATTGAAGTGCTATCTGAAAAGGGGCTGAGAAGCATGGTAGCATCACAGAAGTCAGTGTTTGAATACTTGTTTTCAGGCACCTCTCAAGGGCAACATGTAATGGTTTTGGGAAAGGTGCGTCTTCAGCACTACCCTTGGACAGGGTCCCTCCCGTCATTCACTTTATAGTACTGACAGTTCACCTGGGGTCTTCTTTGGAAGGAACAAGTTAGTTTCCTCTGAAATAAATTTCAGGCATAGCTATGAGGATAGTTCACTCCAGGCATTGCTCCCAGTAGGCACTATGCATCATACACCAAGCCTCGCTGCCCTACAAAGCCCTGCAGCAATAAACTAGCACTCTGTGCACCTTGAAATATGACATTATGTCCATAAGCCATGCTCAACTGTGGCTGAGAGAGACTGCAAGGAAGTTATTTGGCTTATTCACACTCTCTAGTTTGCTGCTGGAAGCACTTTCATGGTGCTGTCCAGAAGACCAGAGGAGAATGCTGCTGCTGCTGGAAATCACAGTAGCTCTACAGGTCTAGGCTGCTGCTAGCAGAACAGATGGCCCATGAGTGGCGCAGGGCTGACTACTGTATCCATTCAGAAAGTGCACTGCACAAAACAGGACCAAGCTGGTCCCAGCTGTATCCTGGCAAAGGAAAAAAGCTATGCTATATGGGGAAGTATTTACCTTGAGTGTGTCAATGATGGTGTACCTCCGTGGGTGGGGAAGATCAAACATGACAAGTCCAGTTAGGCTTATTTTTTCCTAGCAATAAATGTCAGAGCAGTGATGCACATGGCCAAAAGCTTTGCTGTAATTTGTTGAAAAGGGGTTCTCCTACGTTGCTCCAGACTTTCCTGGAACCAGTTAGTCCTGTCTCTCCTGTCTCCTGCTCCTGAAGTTTTGTCTTGTTCCTACTATGGCAAAAATTAGTCCCGAATATTCAGGGACTGATGATTTGGAATGCATTAGGAGCATTAGTGCAGGGCCTCCAAGTTAACCCCCCAAAAAGACAGAAGGTGGGGTGAGAACATGGGTAAGAAACAAAAATGATATGATGTCCTATGGGTACATGAATTCAGTGACAGGAGGCAGACTATGTCTTCCAGAACAAGACTCCAAACTCCAGTCTCTGGAGCCTGCAGGAGCAAGTGTTGTGTGCATCACAGGTCTCCTCTGAGCCCTCCACTTGGTCAGGGCAGCCTTAAACCAGGTGGAGACTGTGTGTGTACTAGTAAACTGAAAACAGTCAGTGTATGAGCCTGAACAGTGTCCCACGTTCATTCATACAACAAATTATGGACACAATCCTTAATACGGCTCTGGCCTGGTCCAGCTCGCACTCTTCCAGGCAGTGCATCATGATAGTTAGCAGATGGTTAACCCACTCCCAACAATGGTCTGGGCTCGAGAGAGCTGAGCTTGAGGAATACTTGAGTCTGCCTCGTATCATCCCAACCACTAAAACCTGACTGCCAAAGCCCTAAATCAGATCATCTTTTAGCTCCTCTTGCCTTGCTCTCCTCCTGGCTAGTAATGCCTCTTTTGAGGCCAGCTGTGAATTATCTGCCAGAGGGAAGTTCTTAAAAAGCTTTATGCTGAAGTAGCCCACCTTATGTTCTCCATTAGGCAGGCTTTATTCCTCCCATGTCCAGCGTTACACCAGCAGAAGTTGGATTAGACTTGTATTTCTTGGCTAAACAATGACTAAAGGAAGCATGATAACTATCTACAAGTATTTGATGGGTGTAAACTCCAGTGAGGAAGAGGAATTGTTTAGTGTGGTTAAAGGACTTTTATGGCCAAGAGCGATTAGATTAAATTGAACAAAGCAAAACATAAACTGAATACCCTTCGTAATACCCAGCAGGCTGCAAGGGCAGCTCCTGAGGGACATGGTAGAAGCAGCGATGTCTGGGTCAGTTGAAACGTCACCAGGAGCAAAGCAGAATTTATGTTATTTACCTCGGAACGTTGTCCCACGAACAGTGTGTCCGTTCTCTCCATCGTGCCCGCACCCACGCCGCCCTGCGTCTACGTGAGCACAGCCGAATAAGAAGGGAAGAAGGGTGCAGGGTGGTCCAACCCCTGCCTGCACCTGATTTGTCCCCTTCGTCTGGTGGTGTAATACCAGACAAAAACCTAAACAATAGGTTTTCCTGCTGCTGACAGTGATTCTGATCTTGGGACTGTTAAGGGATCACTACTTCCCGTAGTGAGCCACGAGTAAATCTTCCCTTAGTACTTCAGCAGGCTGGAGCTTGAGCCCCAGCTACCTTAAGCTTGCTACTAACCTGGGCTTATCACGTACCTACAGGGGTGCCATCAGCATTCCCTTCGGGTTACACCTCTGCCAGCTGGCAGGACGTAGTACGGGAGATGGACGTCGTACAAGAAGGGAACAAACAGGAGGGCACGGTTCCTCTGAAAACACACTGGTGGCCCCTTACTCACTGTGAAGAAAAATGAGCTCGCTCTCTCACATAGGAGAAGCAGCATGTCATAATTCCCAGCTACACCTGCGTAAACCTGCTTGCCCTTTTTCTCTGAAAACCAAACATAGACCGTGCAATCCCATCTGGCAGGAGTTTGTGATGGAGAGCACGAGCTGACCTGGGGACTGAGAACAAATGTCAGTGACTCGAGCACTGCTGTGTCTTTCAAAATCCTGTGGCCTCTCAGGGAAAAAGAAATAAGGGGTGTATATGATGTTTGGTGAGTCAGGATGCTTTCTCCTAGCATGCCTGTTTCTGTGCCTAATTACACAGATACAATAGCAAAGAAATTAGATGAGCCAGGTAAGGTTTGTTGTGGAAGTCCTTGTCGTCTGGGAGACAAGAGCTTTATTTACCTGACATGACTTGTAGGCAAGGGTAGGACAAGTGTACCCTGTTTTTAAAACAGCATATTGCTTCCAAATTGCAGGTTATCTGTTCTGATACACTACCACTTAATGGGTTATCTCCCCTTTATTCGGTGCAGTTGTTGGCGTATCATTAAATCCCACTTAGCAGAAGTGTGAGAAGCCTGCTGTTAAAGGCTGCCAGCAGAAAGGCAAAGGAGGACTTAAGCATCCTCTCATGGCACTTTCAAAGATGGCCCTGATCTGCTCATAAAAGGTCAGGAAGGGAGCGAGGAATTCAAAAGCCTTAAAAAAACAGACTGGACTGGAGTCTTCAATAGTGCGTCATCTCAAGTTTTCTTCTCCCGAGGGAGTAATTCTTCAGATGTTTTGTGTGCCCCTTGCTGGTGTCTCTCTCTTCTGTTTTTCTTCAGGAGCAATTTGTCTATTTCTGCATTATCTGAGCCTCTCTTCATACAAAGGCAGAGCTAATAGGCATGTGTGCATGTGGGAGGGACTAACAGGGTTATCACTGCCTCCCCTGCGTGTCCACCACCCAAACGCTAGCTCTACCTGGTTAGGTGTGCACATTATGGACCACCCAACAGAGAGGACACGGCACTATTGCAGAATCCCTGCAGTGCTGATGATACATTCTTCCTCCCAAACCTGGCTGGCTGCAAATGGCTCAGATAATAATGTATTTTCTGTTTTTCCTATTGGGCACAGAACGCCGATCTTGGTGGCTTCACTAGAAATGGCATGCTGAAGGATGCCATTTTACATAGGATAGTTTCCCATCCTGGCCAAGAATTTTCTTCCTGTAAAAGGCTAGCAGGCAGTCATGCTTTTGATGACATTTAGAAAATATTAATTCTCCTTCAAAGGTACCTGCTGTCTTTTCAGGACCAAATAAAATCATGTGCACACTATATGGGCAGTGGAGAGGAAGAAAGAAAAACCTCATGGTTTCTGTCACCTCACATGACCATGCAGGTGATTTCTTGCAAGATATTATCAATGGGTGCTCCCAAAGCCCCTGACGAATGCATGTTTAACCAATGCCACAAGAAGCTGCAACTCTTGTGCAGTCTAGGCCAACCTGAAAACTAGAGGTGCTCAGTCCTGCGTGAAAGCCCATTCTCCTGGGATTTTCAGCCTTGGCTTTGCAAACTCAGGAGGTTCAGAGCTCATGACCTGGCTTTGAAGATATCCTGGTTTCATCTGGGACAGAGTTAATTTTCCTCCTGATAGCTGGTATAGTGCTGTGTTTTGGGTATGGGATAAAAATAATGTTGATAATGTACAGGTGTTTTTAGCTGTTGCTGAGCAGTGAAGGACTGTCCAGCTTCCCATGCTCTGGCCGGCCAGCGAGCAGGCGGGGGGTGCTCGGGGAGCTGTGGGGGGCACAGCCAGCACAGCTGACCCAGGCTGGGCAAAGGGATATTCCATACCATATGGCGTCACGCTTGGTGTATAAAGCTGGGGCAAAGAAGAAGGAAGTGTGTGAGGGGAATGACACGTTTGGAGTGATGGTATCTGTCTTCCCAAGTAACCTTTACCGATGACGGAGCTCTGCTTTCCTGGCGATGGCTGAACACCTGCCTGCTCATGGGGAGTAGTGAGTGAATTCCTTGCTTTGCTTTGCTTGCATGGCTTTTGTTTTCCTTATTAAACTGTCTTTATCTCACCCCACGAGTTTCCTCACTTTTATCCTTCCGATTCTCTCCCCCGTCCCACCATGGGGGGAGTGAGCGAACGGCTGCGTGGGGCTTAGCTGCCGGCTGGGGCTAAAACCATGACAGAAAAACAGCTGAGAGCTAACCAGAGCAACTGAGCACTGACCTCATTGGAGGAGGCTCAGCTGTACTTCATAACCTGATGAAGCTTTCATATGTATCTTTAACAATAGTGCTCAATATAAAATGTATGTCACCATGCCCTCTTTCCTCTGTTGAGGGGCACAACCCTGGAAATCCAGCATAGACTAACACATGAATTCTGGGGAGTCAGATATCAGGAGCAGGCAACTGTAGGGTGTTTGGAGTCTTGCTGTGTGTGATATGGTCCTTAGATATTATGGATAGTGTTCACAGTATTGACAGCAGCTTGACAGATACATACCATGTATATGATAGTGTTTTTTCAAAGGCATTCATTACAGGTTGCTCATGCATCAACTTCTCCTCAGACCAACCCTCCCAGGATTGCCTTCTCTTTTCCTTGCTGTTGTGTCCTCCGGTAGAAGATCAATATGCAGCCAAAGAGGTAATTTTGCTGGGCCAAAAGACACAACAGGTGTTTTTAGCATTTAATTAGACTTTCATTTCAAAAGCGATTTTGAAAGACATTTCATTTCCAAAAAGATACCTATAAGGTATCTGAGGGCATGCCTACCAGGATTTGCCACTTGGCCATTACCCAGCTATGGAGCACACCTTATAGTGTTTGACTGTAATGACCTTTCAGGGCAGATCTGAGCTCGTCCTGCCTGAGCGAACACCAGAAGCTCAGCGGATGGAGCATGGCAGGGGAATGCTCGATTTCTGCAGCATGGCCACGTTGGCCTGACATCAAGGCAGCTCTCCACCTCTGCTAATAAACCTAACCACAGGCCAGGACTTATGAGTTCAGGCACTGTCATGGAGTCACAGAAATAACTTCCATCCAGACCCAAAGAGATGACACTGGTTGCCTCTGGTCTGCGCCCCATGGGCCAGCCAACTCAGGTATCTGCACAGAGCTCCATCCTGTGAGGTGGATGTGGCATATCCTGGAGTTTTTAATGCCTGAATCCACCTTGCAGTCCTTGAGGGAGGAAAGTAGCTTGTCCCCGTCTTAGAGGAGAGAAGAGGGTCAGGTTCAAAAATGCTCTGCAATGCATCCACAAAACCTTAGGCAGAATGCCAGCGCCTAAGCCCAACCAACTCCCCTCCTTGCTTTAAACACTCTTTATTTGCTTTACCTGATGATGCAACCTGCATGAGTCGTCCCCGGCACTCCTCTTTTCCGGGACAGGGACTCCCCTGCTATCACACAGCCACTCCCCGGCTTGGCCGCCGTCTCTCGGTGGCTCTGTGAGCCTTGCCTTCTCCCTCAGAGGGCAGTTGGTGTACCAGGAAGGCGTCAGCCCCAAATTCAGGCTGTGGTGCTTAGGACTCTTCTGGGGGCTGAAGGGATGCTCCTGAGATGGTGGGCGTACCAGAACCAGGTCACCTCCCCATGGGGTGAGGGGCTCATCCCTCGCCCCATTAAGAGGAGACAGGTGGATTATGAGGTCCACCTTTCTGGCTGATGGAGGCTTCACAGTGCCCAGCCATCATGCGTCCTGTTCTTTGGCTTTCCCCTTCCCTGCACCAGGAAATGTAAGCCCTCATGCTGCACGGTGACCACCTCAGTACTGGTTTTCCTTACGTGGTGGTTTGACAAAGGGGTGCCTCTGCACGAGGGAGACCTCCGTAAACTGGAGGAGGTTCAGGGAACAACAATAATAAAAAGCACAATCCTCTTGGAAATATCTGTAAGGTAGCAATTTAGAGGCCAGCCATTAGCATGCTGGGACAAACCTCAAGTGAAATAAAAAGAAATTAACTTGTTAAATATCTCTAAAGCAGGCATGTTAAAAGTATTATTGTCTGTATGTAGATAGCTTGTGTAAACAGTCTTTTCCACTTGGGGCTACGTCTCTGTAATTATGTATTATTTGCAAGAAGAATGCAGAGCGTGAGGAGTGAATGTGTTCCAAATGTGTCCAAACCCTGACCAGGCGAAGGCTGTGATTTTAGCTCACTTCAGGGAGAGGAGAACAAGCCCATGTCTTTTTTTTTTTTATTATTCTTGAGCTTTTTGCAACAATTGTACTTTTAACTGGAAGTGACTCACCTGGCAAAGAAGATAAGAAACCCAGAAGAACCACTGAGCAAAAATATAGTGCTGGAAACTATCCTCCAAATTTAAGGCTTACCGTCCTTCTGAAATCTTAATCATATTCAGACCCTTCAGGCTTCCCTAATTACTGAGAGGAAGAACTATCACTCTTTTCTAAATGTGGTGTCAGCATTTGTTACGAGCAACCAGCACAAAATTATCCGCAAACCTTCTCGTGACCTAAAAACCTGCAATTTGATATGCCTCACCCAATTTTCATTCTGTAACAAGTGATTTTTTTTCATGGATTTTTATAGTAGAGACTCTTTAATCTACCAGGCAACATGTAACAAGATCCCATGGCTGGAGGCCGAAGCTAGCTACATTTCAGCTAGCAATAAGCTGCGCATCTTAACAGTGATTAATTAAGCATTGAAATAACTCCTGAGGGGGTATGATGAATTCGCCACCTCTTGAAGTCTCTGAACTTTGTCTTTCCAAACCTCATGCTATACCTGAAATATAAAGTTTGGTCTTTCTACAGGAATTACAGGGAGGGGCAATGTTACGGTATTTTTAATGTCAATGAGAAGATATTTTCCACATCAAAATTCCATTTTTTTTCTTTTTAATGCACATAATGAAATTCATTCCTCTTCCAGTGTCAACCAGTCTAGTTCAGTGGAAATCAAGAGGCCACTGCCAACTTACACTAGTAAATAAAGACAAACTTCTAAAAACACGTATCAGCTAAATTTGCAGATGCCTACTGGGCAGCATTTTCAGTCACTTGTTCCTAAGTTTTAGCAATGGCTCTCTTTCACCGTCAATCCTTCCATCTCAGGAACCATACATTGCTATTGAAGTACTTAGTGAGTCACTTGTACATATCCCACAGGAACAACAGGACATTTATCTCATGCTGCAGAGCTGTATTCTTAAAATAACTATCTTTAAAAACCAACCCCAACAACACAAAAAACCCCAAATGTTTTCCCCTTCCTACTTTGCAGAAGACTTTCTCTGCCTTTCCCTTTTGATTTCTCATCCTCTCTTCACTCGCGGGGTTATGCCGAGGTGGCTACGAGGACGCCCAGGCTGAGACACTCTGTTTGCATTCTTCAGTCAATTTGGGTTGGCTCCTCTCCCCTTGTGTGGGCTTGGCAATGTGAAAAAGTGACCTTGTGGCAAACTTGGGTGTGACCTTTTGAAACAGCAACAGCTCCCAGTGTGACTGCCGGGTCTCCTACTCTTACTCCATGGAAAATGTGAGGCAGCCTATCCCATGTCCACTGACAAACTGTTTTACATTTATCTTAAGGTAGGAGCATGTGTCTACAGAGTTATGGTGGCATGGGTAACGCATGGCATTGCCACATCCTAACTCCCCTCCCAGTAGCTTGTCCCAGAAGCTGTAGTCTGGACCTTCTTGCTTTGCTGATGGTGTTATGCCAGAGACAGATCCTTGCCATGCACGTGGTGCTGCTGCTGCTGTGGGACTGGAGCAGCACCGTGTATTTCTGCCACAGACGTGCTTTCCTGACTCTCGTGCTCTACCCACTCCTTCAGCTCTAAAGAGGCAAAAGGAGCTTGGAGCTGTGCTTCAAGACGTCACCATAACCTGATGCTATGGTGCTACTCAAAACATGTAAGCAGTGCTAAGTAGGTAACTACTGGGTAGCGCAGCTCTTTGCACCACGAGCACAGCTATCAGAAGACTCTAGGTGTGTGGGTGCAAGCTTTGGGATCAAACCAAACCTCTGTTTTCCTAAGGATGACGCTCAGTACGAGGCTTTTGACAGTAAGGGTGAAAGCCTGAGTCAGAGGTTCCTGCAAAAGTGTCCTGACACACCAAGGAAAATTACAGAGCCTGTGGCACTGAACGTGTGCCAGGAGCAGCTCACAAAGCATCGCTCTGCGTGACCCTGGGTGCTCCCCTGAGCTGGGAGATACTCTCATCATCTGGCTCTGCCTATGCAGGGAGCAGACCCAAAAAAGCACAAAACATCAGCTTACATTGTCAGTTAATTGTGTGCCCAAGCCTCCTTGCAAGACTGGATTCACCCTCTGTTTATATCACCAACCCCCAAACCACCCCAGCCTGACCCCCACAGCTCTGTGGTGGGGGCACCGGGCTTTTCAACACACTCTGCATGGGTTGGGTGAGGCTGGCCTTGAGGGCATGGAGAGACTTCCAAGCCTGGAAAGCTAGTTTGGGGATGAGGGAGGAAGACATAGATATTTCTGACAAATCAGGATAATGAGGACCTTCCATATTGTGCCATTTTTGGACTATTAACCACACCGGTCAGGTTTCATCAGTAATCCGAGACAGACTTGACTTTCCCTCTGCTGTGTGTGTTGTTACGTGGTATACATATGCATTTTCCCTACTAGAGCAGAAATAGTTATGTTTTGGGATTTTTTATTCAGGCTCTGGTGCTTCTGACAGCCTGAGGTTGGCACGTAGGTGCCAGAGCAGGCTGGCACATGCTGGTATGCCATACAAACAGTTGCTTTGACCTGCTCCTCCCCACTCCCCAACCCACCCACGTACACTTTGCTCCGATGAGGAGCAAAGCAAGACGAAGCAGCTGTGAAATACACCTCCTTCGTCCGCAGCCCTACTCAATTACACGCCTTTAACTTGGCAATATGCAGTAGTTATTCTGCAATATAAATACATTTCTTTTCTCTACCCACAGCTCTGCATCAATCAGCAGCTAGAAACAGCAGGAGGGAAATGGATGAGTAACGTAGGGGGGAAAATAAGAGTTGAGGGTGTAATCAGCCAACTAAACACCATTAGGACATACTGTCCCACTCAGTGGGCCTACAGCTGCATTGGGCTGTGACCAAATCTATTAATAGGCCATGCAGAGCTCTTTGTAGTCTTAAGAGCAATGCTGCTCAAACTTCTGAGCTCGTGTTCCTTCTCTGTAACTTCAGTAACTCCCTTGTGGTGGTTAGTTACAGTAATCGACTCCTCATAAAGGATGAAAAGTCTGACACTAGTCTCTTCAGACTAGAAAAGAGAAGTCCTGCTCTTCATTTCTTGCCCAAACTAGAAGAGAGAAATAATGCTGAGATCATAAACTCAGCCCTAAGGTGGACAGAAGGTTGCCCATAGAGTGTCTGGCTTGCTCCAGGCTTGATGATGGACACGAGGGGCAAGGGTTGGGGTGGAAGGGGCACACTTTGGTTTGTTGTTGCTGTAAAAAAGGACCTGCTGCATCCCAGGTCCAGGGGACCAGGCTGTGACACGCCTGCAGCCTGACTGAGAGAGTCCTACACCCTGCGGACCAGCACACTCGTCATGTCACCCCACAAACTGGCTGACGTTTTGGGATCATATGCCTCTTGCAAAGCAGCATGCACACCTGTATAAGAAACCATCCCCTTAGTGCCTATAACTCTAGGGTGACAAGCAGGCACTTCCAAACTACAAGTTATTTCATTTTAAAGACATTTAAAGTTAAGGAAGATGATTTCTATCTCTTCCGCAAGAGATGCAGTATGGGGGAATGGGGCAGATCAGATGTTTAACAGACTTAGAGAAGGTAACTCCATCTATCAGGGCACTGGGGACCCACTGCTCCGTGAAGATACCTGTGACACCCTTGGGCTGTTCCAGTCCGTTCCCCTACCAAAGACTGATGTGCAAGCTGGAGTCAAAGTGTGTGCCGCAGCTCTATGATTAATTCTTATCTTCCCCGTGACCGAGGAAGGGACTTGAGGTCCCTGGAGGCAGTGGATGCTTTCTGCAGGACACGACCCCAGAGAACCGGAGTCTGGTGAACGTCTGCAGAGCTGTCTTGAAACTCAGGGGTGAAACCGTTCTCGGTGGGAAAGAGCAGCATCTCTGCGGGAGAGAAATGCTCGAGGGAGAAGGTGTACCCAGAGAACGGCAGAGGAAGCATGTGTGAGGCAGCAGCTGCAGAAACAGGCAGCGGGGAGGTGGTAAGCGCTTGGGAACGAACCCTGGAAATGCGGAAAGGCGAAATGCAGTGATGGCAAGAGAGGTGAAATGAGGGCTGCTAGTGGAAACGGCCTGAGGACGGTCCTGCATGGGGACGGGGCCACTCTGGCTTGTGCTATCAGGGTGCTTCAACCACAGCAACCACTGCAGGCTGGGAGAGCCTGAGAGCAGCCACCGGCACTTGGTAGGGCACCTCTCCATCTCAGAGCAGGGCTGCCACCGAAGTCACTACGGGCTTGGCTGTGTAATTGTATGTGTTTAACTGAATTACCTAAGCCTGGAGCCGAGTCACCCCAGACGAGCGTCGGTGAGCCTCTCACACCTTGCAAGGTCTCCTCTCAGCCCACTGGCAGCGGCAGGGCGGGCTGGTTGGGGCATGCACACCGCAGGCTTCCCAGCTCTGCCTGAGGCTCCTTCCCCCGTCAATGGAACGACGGGGGGAGCAGCCTACCGGCCATGACTCAGACCACCAAAGAGCAGAGACGCCTTCCCGAGGCGCGTGTTCCCCTGCTATGACTGTAGGAAGAGCCTAAAGCAAAGACAGCCTTTGATTGAGGGATCTCAGCCAAAAAGCTCAAAGTTAGAGAGCATGAGTCTGGATATCCATATGTAGATAGAGGATATATATGCAAAAGTTGGTGTTGCGTAGCAGGGCGAGAGTAGGTGAGTCATCTCAGAGAGCACCGGAGCTGACTGTACTGTCTTCCGCACAATGCGCACCACTTCTTGCATAATTAGAAGTGCACACAACGCAGGAACCGGTGTGTTGGCCCGCGGCTCCCCATGTTGCACATTTCAGTTCAGCTGTCAGAACAACTAGCTTTTGGTATTAGCTTTAAGACAATGCAGGTGTGAAGTAGTGGATGACAAAATATTGCTGGAAAATTATTAAGCTGTTAAACAACCACTGAGAAGAACATGTTAAAAGTAATTTTGGTGTATGGATTTGACATTACAATTTAGAGATAAGCAAATTTTCCAGGAACCCAAATAAACCAGCATCCAGAGTATTATTCATAAGGTGTATCTGAAAAAAAGTCAGCAATACGTAATATTTGTATACCAACCTTTTAGTTGGTGAAAAGCTTGATCATTTCTGTTTCCATGGCTAGACATACTATTTTGGCACACTCTGTTGAGTTTTTATGGTAGATCAGGACAGGTATGCTCTCGTCATTTTGGCCTGTAAAAATATTTCTGAAGGCAGCCGTCAGGCTGCTTACAACCAAGTCAAGATGGGCTTTCAAGGGAAGTTTTTTATCTGCTCCTCACAGTCAATAGTGCTTGCAAGCAGCATGTTCCCAGTACAGTGGTTTCTGTCTGGGCTTCTTCCCCACGTTTCCTCCTGCAGATGGGTTCCCAAGGCAGAAGGGCAGAGCCCACATCATGCAGCAGCCACTGAGCCTGTGCCTCTCCCAGCCAAAGCCCCACAACAGCAGCCACTCCTCTGTCCCCAGGAATGGGGCCTCTGTCCCACTAAAGTGACCAGTGAAGGGTCTTCCAGACCCCAGAGCTGACACAGAGGGATGTGCGTGGCCCAAAACTTGCTTCTTCCTGCCGCATGACCTAATACAGTGGTGGATACCTCAGCTGCGTGGCAAAAGCTTGCAGCGCAGGGGGAGCAGAAGCACTTAAACCTACGTGTATGGTTAATGGAAAAGTGTCAGCAGGTGGGTGAGAGAACATAACAAAGTAAGCAGCAAGCATGAAGTGTCCAGTAGACTTTGAATACTGTGTAAAAAAATACAAGGAGTGGAGTGGGGTGGAGGATTATTTCAATTTGTCACACGTTTCCCCTCTGTCTCACCTTCTCCTCACTCCTTTTCTTTAAGTTTCAATTGCTGGGATAATGCAAATGAAAGAGAACATCCAGCCCCATCCAGTCTGGTTTTCAGGACACATAGGCACATTATTTTTTAAATAAAGAACAATATAATAGCCTTTATATGGAGAGCATCATGTGTAAATGATGTTTTATGCCATGGATTCAGTTTCATATCAGGAGATGTATTAATGATACCTACGTCCAATTGTTAGTGGAGTCCTCTTCCAATGAATGCTTTATTTAAATGTATATTGAAAACTTATTTTTACAATGGCTTTCGTCTCTTTAATAGGATTTGATGTGTTGGCTCTGGTGCAGCATACAAGTTGTTTGTATAAAGCTTTGAAATATATTTCTGAATGGTGCTATACAAATACTGCATGCATTGAATTGTACTATTTTATTGTGCAACTAAAAGGTTTCCTGTTCTATACCGTAATAAGATTTGTTATTTTTCCAGCACACACATTAGCCTGCATTCAAGTTCTGCACAAAGTAGAAGAACTCTAAATTTACAAGCACACCTGAGCAAAGCTAGTTAGCTCTGGCCAGATCATGTTTCTCCGATTAAATAATGCTGGCTATTATAACACTTTGCAAGAAAATGCAGCTATAAATCCCTGTCTCAGTTTATTTCCAATGTTTCATTGTACCATAGAAACTCTGCTATACTTTCTAGTAAGCAATAGGCTAGGCATGGGACTGAGTCACCCTGAGCAGATGTGTTAGATGCTAACTCTGAGGAGATAAGAGTAACAATGCCGCACTCCCTTGAGTTTTCCCCTCAAGGACCTTCCCATGCTACACAAACATTAATAAATCGATCTTCGCTGCATCCCACTGCGGAGTTTATTAACTGAGGAAATTGGTTCCCAGAAAGATTTACTGGCTTGCTCAAGGCCAGAGAGTAGGTCCACAGCAAGGAGAAAGAGCTGGGGGACTGTGCTGGAGACCTTCACTTATTGCCATTTAATGTTTAACATTAGCACTTAACGCAGTGCGCTGAAGGCACGACAGCACTAGGTGTTCACCTTGTCAGAAGTGGATGGGCACTGGTTTCAGAGACCAGCACACCCTGTGCCTACAGTGAGGCAAGCCCCCGCTGAGGACTTTGGTCACCACCATGAACCAGTGCGTCCCTGAGGGATGAGGGACCATTTCCTGCCTGCCTGTGCAGCTCCTTTGAGACAGGAGAGAGAGGTCTGTGGCTCCACCACTGCCCTTGAGAGGCCTATGGCTCCACCACTGTCCTTGCTGGGACATGTCAATAGGACTCCCAGGGGGACAGCTCTTGGGGGCCATGTCTACCCAACTTAGGGAGCAGCGCTGGGACAGTCCTGGTCCCACAGTCATCCAGGTCACTCTGTGGCTTGCAGACAGCTTTGCTTTTGGTGGAAGCAAGGGTAACGGGGCTGTATGGGTTGTTGGTGCATACCCAGCTCTGAGCGGAAGGTATACAAGGCATAGCCAGGACGTACGTCTGAGACTGGTGACACCAGGGCAGCTCAACCCAGTCTAGAGTTCAAGGTTTTTACAGGTGGCTTTGACAGTTTTGCATTTAATTAAGATTTCTCATTTTCCAGTCACTTACAATGTTGCCAAAATTTGACCATTTGGAGTAAAGTTTTCCAATCCAGGTGTTTGCCTCAGGCTGACTTATTTCAGATAGGGTGGGGAGGAGAATTTCATTTAGAACTGTTCCTCATGGCCAAGGCTCAGGATGAGGGAAAAGGCTTATATGTAAAAAAGGCTGTGACTTATCCTTTGAAGTTCTCCAGTGCTCTGTGAATGAAAAGACAGTCGTGTGAGGGAAAGGAAAACGGAGCAGACAAGGAATTGGGCTCTGTGGGGACAGCTGAGATTGTTGGCTATTGTGGGGAGAGGGGTGGAAGACTTGGATGGAGTGAACTGTCAGAGGCAGTGTATCATGACTAAAACCAGGCAGACAAGCCCAAAAACCACAGACTTTACAGAACGGGAACTGAATTCCTGAGACTGAGGGAAGTTTACAGTGGGGCAAGTCCTAAGGGGTGAAGTGGAAAGGGATTAAGACAAGGGTAATCGTGTAAAGTTTTTATACTATTCCATAGCCTGGACTAGGTCTGTTTCTAAATTTCACCAGGTCGCTGCTGTCAGTGTTTATGTATGAAACCACTGATGACAGCATATTTCATCTCCCACGTACTGTTAGAGCAGGCTCTCACCCTACAGGTGTGGTCCTTCAGCTCCCTTGGCAAATCTCAACACCATGATGTTTACCCTCCTGATAAGTTGTGCGGGTGTCATGCAACCTTAGTTAACTCCCTTTAATTTTGTCTTTAATTGCACACACATAGTTGGGGTTTCTTCATGTATTCAAAGTCCTTCAGCCTCATACTGTGCACTAAAAGGAGATGTCTCAGCTCGCAAGCGGCTATTCAATCTGTTATTTGCCATTATATTCCTGATTTATACCATGCTCTTTGAATCCTGAAATATTTTCTTCATAGGATTTTCTATAGTGCTCGCCACTGCAGTGCAAAAGCTCCCCAACTATGGGGAGTTGGTTCATTTTAGCAAAACTTCTTCGTATTGAGATATCGCAATATTGTCATTTGGCAAACGGGCAGCTAAATCAGTGCTGCAGCTGCCCTGTTTGAACCCACCAGGACTTGACTTTTCAGAGCTCTTACTATATGATATGATGCTGTGAATCACCAAAGCATCGCTCTCCCTGACTCAGCTGAGTCTGAGAGCTCAGCACTTCTGCAAACCAAACCACCGGGCTTGGAAGTCAGGCACCCAGAAAGTAAGACACAATTAGAGCCCTTCTGTGAAAACCTCAGCTGAACAATATTTCCCAGCGCTCTGGAACAAAGGAGGAGACGGGATCCAAGGATGTAATTTTGTACTTTCCCTTCCCTGCAGTCCCGTTCCTCATTCACTTCTTGCTTTGGTAATAACATGAAGCGGAGATCCTGCCACGGCTACTGAGTAGGTCTAATTTGTGTACTGAAGGAAGGAGTTGTGTGGAAAAACACTGTCTTGATCAGACAGCACAAACCATGTCTGCATAATACACGTACGCACAGGGGCTGAATTAAGGTAGCAAAAGTAATTTTAAATTAGCATTTTCTAACATTCGTGTGCTTGTTCTGCCAAGCTTATTAGTATTCCTTCAAAGCGAGGTTTTGATTTGCTTTGGAATAAAGTGTATTTATTCTAATTCTGTGTGGGAAATAGCCAGTTCTATGTTTCTTACAAAATATTTTTGCAAATGGCAGGGTGCCCTTCTCTTGACATTCCTCACCAACTTGGGTTCAGCGTTTGAAAATGATAAATGCGCATCAAGCTCAGCATTTCTACCAGCACCTACCTGCTTTGGCTCTTGTTTCATTAGAATTTCAACAATGTGCTGGTTCATGGCAGATAACCTCCTCTCCCTCTCCAGGCTTCGAGAGCCTGTGAGCGTGTGTGTGTAGGGAGTGAGGGTACGGGTGCATTTCTCATCTCCTCAGCATTTATTACATTCCTCTTTCTCTACCTCCTCTGCAGCAATAAATCAATGTTACTTGTTATTGTCTACTCCTTGGGCAACGTCTCGGGGGGAGAGGCCGGCTCTCCTGGCTATAATGGCGTATGTTTTGTCAAAAGCTAAAATAGAAGTAAGGAACTAAAGTAAAACAAAGTCCTGTTTTTGCAGATTTTGAGAGGAAAGATCCTCTCCCGGTCGTGCTGGCCACATCATGACAGACATATGGCTCCACGCGAGCTCCAGTTACAAACCCCAGCTCTACGCTGCCTGCGCAGGCAGGACAGGGCAGCGTGTCAGTGGGATGACATTTCTGCTTCCAACATGGGAAGGAAAATTTAGGATTTTTGGTGCTACTGACTATTTTCTGGCTGCAGAAATCCCAGGGCTGGGATGTTGGATGCACCATTCCTGTACGTGTGCTAAGATGGGTGCACACTCCTTGCCCTTCTGCAGCGGGTTAATAGCAAGTGAAGCCCTAAAAATAGGTTGTGGATGGAGTAAAATACAGCCTGATTGTTGTTTACTCTGACAAGAGCAGAGACACACACACCGGTGCCTGGAGAAACTGTAAATCAAGAGCAACGTCACAGTGGGTCTGTGGCTTGTAGCAACTCCCTGAAGAAACTTTGCTCAGAAAGACTCTGCCCTCTGGTTTATTGCCTACTATCTAATTGCAGCAACAAGGAAAAAAAAAAAGACTTCCCCACATACCTGGCCCAACAAGCAGGGATTAGATGTTCCTTCTCTCAGAGAACACCCTGAAGAGATGGGCTGGAGAAATGATGAGAAAAGAAACTGGTGTGGTGGAGGAGCGAGCAAGACAGGAGCCTTCTGGAATAGAGGTCTTTGGTCCAAGCCCAGAAGCACAAAAAAATTACCTGGCACACCTGCTTAGGCATCCAGGACCAAATTAAACAGGCAGGTTTACAGCCAGGGTTGCATCTGGGTTTTTTTCATCCTTAACCCCCAATGTTAACTGGGGTAACTCATCTGGGAATCTTCATGCAGAAGTTACTGAAGGATTTTTGGAGGAAAATTCTCAGAGTCTGAAGTGCAGAAGAAGCCCCCCTGACACATTAGCATGTTTTTATTGTGGCTTTGTAGACATATTTTACATTTTCTTTCTGCAGTGGCAAAGAGGGGGAGAGTCAGATCCCCCCAAGCAAGACATGTACTTTATCAACTCCGTTTGTCAACAATGGCACTGGTAAAAGCGTGCACACACATGCACCTCTTTCTCTATGTCTTCCCTAAACTTTGTCTAGTTTTTTATTAAAATGGCTGCCTTGAGCTACTGACAAACGGCGCCTGTAACATGAGATGTGCAGAGTACGAAAAAAACCACCAGCTTCCATACAAGCTCAGATTCCTCCTCCGATTTCCACCATTTCTTACTGGAAGGCTTTCCCTGCCCCTTACCCTGGTTTTTAAGGGGACGGGCAGAGATCATGACGCAAGGGTTTCAGACCCTTGAGGGAAGGTGATGTCCTTGCGTCAGACTGCGTTCGGTCGTAGCCCCCTCTGCCCGGGGGATTGCCGTGTTGCTGACTGCACCGGGAACCGCCTGGGCGGCGGAGAGGCAAGCCTGACGTGCGGAAACGATCCATCTCTTTCATGCGGCTTTTTGAGGCTCCAAAATACATGTGATGACAAGCGGATAAAAAAGTGTTACATGCAGAAAGGGGAAGGGTTTGTCTCTGTTTGCTTGTTTGCTCCCCTTTCCTAAAAAAGGTCTCCCCAGCCTTCAGGCAGTTGCTGCGGGGTGGACTCGCGTTGCGATAGACATCAGGTGGGTTTACAAATGCAACGCAGCCTTTGGGGAAAGCTCTTGTTTGAGAGCTCTCCTTGCCCCATAGCATGGTGGAGGAGGGCAGGAAAGGGAGAATCTGGTGCAGAAATGGGGGAAGAGTAGCTTGGGAACAACAGGGTTTATCTTGGTAGCAAATGGGTTTTGAGGATGCCGAAAAGGCGAGGTCTTCGTAGGGCAGCTCTGGCCTCTCCTGCCTGCTGCACCCCGGGCTTTCCTGGGTGTCCACATCTTTGAAACTCACCTGGTCTGGGGAGCTGGTGGTTTCCCTTCCCGCCGAGCGCTGCATTGCAATTCAGCTTATCTCTGGCTGAAGGAACCCACCGAGACAAGCGACTGGTTAAGACAGAATGAATTATACATAGCCTTGCTGTCTTTCCACATCTCATTTTTCCACAACTCTCTCACTTGCTAATTATAATTACCCTTTAATTGCTTGTATAATTTCAATTACATAACAAGTAAGCTGTACAGTAGCTGCCAAAAGTATCTGTTAAGTTCTTTTTTCTTTTTTTTTAATCATTAATTGAGTTTAAATAATTCCACAACTGTGATTGCCATAGTCCTGAGAGAGCGGTGAGTTCATTCAACGGATGGACTTTCTCTGCCTACTGTCTGCTTACTTTGGGCACAAATTTACCTGTTTCCTCTGTAGAGATTGTTATTTAGATCTGGTAATGCTGACCAAACATCCTTCATGTGGACAAAAGGATTTCATGGTTTATGCAATCAAATGCTGTAGGGATATCCAGCAGTGTGAATGCAGGCAACAGCCAAGAGCAGACCATTCATCACTGTCACTAGCACTGATTCTGTTTTACATGCCAGCTAGATGCTGAACTGGAAGAAATCCAGGATCCTTGCAGGGTTGAGATGGAGATAGGAAGAGCCCTTCTCAAGGGCTTTTATCATGTACAAGGCAGGGCGAGATCTGATACTGAGCTATATTGAGAAAATTTTCTTGCATAAAGCAACGATTAAATAATAAGGACAATCTTTAAGTGGGGGCTAGATGTCTCCTTTGGAAGAAAGCATGAATGATCTCATGTGAGGTTGCTTTGACTTTTTTTTTTTCCCCCTGCAGAAAATAGAAAGGGACAACAGCAATGGAGAGTCTTGTTGTAGACTCTACCACAATCCTGTTGTGCAGAAGTGTTAAACTGGGATGTAAAGAGTATTGACTTGCTTACTGGCTGATAAGGAGCCTGTATGGAACCTTCTTTCCTGAAATGTCACTATGGATGGAAATGGTTTTCCCAAAGAAACAGGCTGACAGTGATGGGTAATAGAGATGTTCAAGATTGACAAGACCATCCATGGCCAAAATAAAGTGACACGTGTAATTATGAAATCCTGTGATTGAACCTGTGGATTGCTTTCAGAATGAATAGGTTTAGAATAAGATATATAAATGTGAGCATGTTTTAAATCATTGAGCGAGGATCCTCGGTGTATAATACCTATTTTAATCTTGTTTTGCATTCATGCTTGTTTGTTTTCTTTAAGGAGTTATATTCACATCGCTTGGTAAATACTAAATTACATCTCTTAAATAGGGTACGGCTCCTTTAAACTACACTTTGTTCTTTTTGTTAATGTTAACCAGAAGCATAAGAGGTACTAGAGGATGCACAGCATGGGAGGCCCCTCATTTAAACAGTCATGTAGCTTAACACATGTTTATTTGGAAATGTAACTTTTATAATTTTTATTAGAGCAGGAAATAGTGGGTGATCCACTTCTCTTTTTTTTTTTTTTTATTATTCAGTTTATGTCAGATTCTACTCCCACAGAAAGTGGAATTAAATGAAAAGTGAAAGGGACAGAATTCCTGTAACACATTTATTTAAAAAAGTTGTGTTTGTGAAAATGAGTCAACTACATTAATCTGGTCACCTGGATTTTCAAGATTTTAGATGAATATAGCTCATCCTTTCATCCCAGAGGCTAAAAGGGGGAAACACTGGTTCTCCTGGTTCTCCAGTTCTTAAATACACTCTCGGGTGAAAGTAAATAAGATATTGGACTGAACTTCATCCATCTGTCAAATATTCATGGTCAAGTTTATCTGGACTGCTGATTAACTGTCCCATGGATGTAGAAACCCGAGCTGGCTCAGCAGAGCGTGGTTTATCAGTTCAGGTGCAGTGCGATGTGAAGGCGGCGTTAGGATGTCAAGGTCAGGGAGGGCTCGGGAGGTGTATAATTGTGTTTGCACAGTGCTGAGCCTAAGCTAATAAACTCTGCGGGGCCCAGCCTGGCTCCCTGCAGAGCTGCCCAAGTGTCCCGTGCCGCACGCTGCGGGGTGTGCTCCCCTCTGGAGGACACGTTCTGGCTAGCGGCATGTGCTGTTATTGTTATTACGATCCAGAACCGTCCTCCTTGCAGTACCACAGATGACGTGGAGGACACTCGAGCTGAACAAACAAAGCAAACAGTTTTGCTTCAAAAGCCGGTGGAGCACACCCATAGATGAAAGTCAATGACTTTCACAAATTCAGCGTTTTTCGTCTTTCCTTAAAACTTGGTAAGTAAACTCAAGAGTGCTTAGTACAAAAAAAAATTCCTTCATTATAACTCAAATTGTTTGATTAAATGTAGCGAACTTAGGCTTTAACGTATGTTCATCGGTATTTTAGATGGGCTCATTTTTAAAATAAACCAAATTCCAATTTAATCAAAAAAATATTTTCAATTTACATTTCTTTTTTTCCACAGGCAGGTTCTGCATTTGCAGGAATTCCTAGAGGGTATGCTTTTCTGTATCTGCCCATGTTTTGTGGCACTGGCAACTTTTATTCTTCTGGCTTCTTTGATTTTAAGTTATCATGAAAACCGTGGAATTCCAATTATGACATCTATATGGAGACTAGGAAAAATAAAAAGAAAATTACAAAAAAATTAAAGGAGTAATAAAAAATTTCAGTATCCAAATTTTCCATGCTTGCCCCCTACAAGACCATGCGTTCATCATCAGACTCCATTTCTTTTTCACTAACAATCCTTTCCTGGAGGGAATGTCTGATTATCTGACCGCTCTGACATATCCTCCCTCTCCCTCCTTCCCTTCAGTGGCTAGAGGATTTGGGGATGGTCAGAAATTCTGCAGATGTCAATGATTCCAGCTCCGCTCAGGAAATGGAAACAAAAGCAAACCCATACAAGCATTTTGAACCCTTTAAAGTCTTGCAGAAGTAGCAGGAAGGTTTGAGGTGGAGTTTCTTAACCTGTCTGAATAAGGACTCTCTTTCTTGACATAAATCGGGAAAGGAAAAACCCAACCTTTTGCTAATTTGGGTAGGACTTTGATGATAATTTGCCTAGAGAGATTAAAGTGGTACAACATGAAATAACAGAAACTAAAATTAATGGAGCTGTAAATGGGATTGCATTGTGCAGGGCCCCCACATATGGTTCAAATTCGGTGCTTCCTCTGTATCTGACAGCATTCATAGAGCAAGAATGCTTCTGAGGAACCACTGCTGCACCCGCCATGAAAGCATGGAGAAGAAAACCTCACCCCACAGTGTCTGTTTACCATTCGCGCTCATCCCATGGTGACTCTTTGTGGTTTTGTTTGTGTTCTCAATTAAACACAGGTCTGAATTTGCTCTCACATACAGACTTGTCCATCATTCATGGCATAAACCCCAAGACCAGGACTGGAAGGTCACCTGGAGACAGTTGAGATATACTCCATGAGGTCAGTCAGGCTGCTCCCGCATAGGCACCAAGAGCCACCTGAGATGCCATGAGACAGCTGAAGTATTCAGGCTGGGCTGACAGGTAAGGCACAGTATCTACAGGAGGCACATATCCACCTGGAGAGGCAACTGGAGGCCAACCATACTATTGCAGGACAACTCCAATGGCCAGTGTTTCAGAAACTGTAGCATACACTTGGTGTCTACAGATGAGCCAGGTGTCTAAGCTCCCAATGTAGTCAAGTGAAATCTAGTCAGTGCAGTCAACATAGTCTGAAGAGCTATTCATGGAACCAAATGCTGAGGTACAACTCAGTTGCCTAAACATAGGTATTACTTTTCTTTTGAGATATCCTCCTGTATTTAAAGTATTCACATAGGCCTGGCAGACGGGATTGGAAACTAATGGGAGATCAACAGTCTCTAGGAGGAGCAGCTAGACACCAGGTAGGATACGTTAGCCAAACAGCACCTATATTTTGGCTAACAAATCTCCAAGTCTAAAGACAGGCACATGCTCTGTGGACTGAACAGCAGGTGATTCAAGTTTAAAACCAGCCCAAGAGCAAAAACCTCAAATTCAGCTCTTCCTGTGTTAGTTACAATGAGGTTTCAGCACACAGCATGAATGAAAAGCATGTGAGTTGTAATGCTCATGAGTTAACCTGTTTCCAAGACATTGTAGACCTTGTAGACAAAAGCTACAGGTCCTGATTAACCTATGCCAACCATTGACCAATAGGTTGACCTTGCAGGAGCTCCAAGTAAGCAGTGTGTATCATGTTAACACAAACCTGGCAGGAACTGGGCCAGATATGAACCTCACTGAAATGGTGAATTCATGCCTAAGTATTAATCTGTCTTTAATTTCACTATTTCCATTGCACATAATTATTACCACCGGCATGAATAGTGAGTTATCCCCCTTGTTCCAGCCTGCAATGAGTCTGACTTTTTCATAGCTACATTTAATTGTTGTCAGGGTTCCCTGTGGTAGCATTAGCCTGTTTAATATTACATGGCATAAGAAAATTAAATGATCAATATCAGGTTAAGAGCACTCAGTTGTTCTTTCTTTGCTTTTGTAATTGCTGGTGTGATGGGAAAATAATTACTATGTTGAGTTTATTGCTATTCTCATTGTCCTCTGTTGGTAATTTTGTTGTTCAACTACAGACATGTCAAATTTAAATTGTCTATAATATTGTTGTCTTGGAAGGAAATAGAAAGAAAAGGGTAAGGGAAAGAAAGTAGGAGAAATTAAAGGCTGATCTAAGATTAACATAGTGTTTACTCTGGCTCTTGGCAAGGTCTGTTTGTAAAAGGAGACTCCCAAAGCAAAAATCATCTAGAGTGGATTTGCTTAAAGTGACACTGTCAACTTAAATATCACACTTCAGGATTGTTTTTTACTCCATGTTGTTATAAGTAACACCCCAACCAATTATATCCTGCTAATGCCATTGGAAGACCTCAGATTATTACAGCTGACAGACTAGAGAAACAGTACTTCTCTGTATTTTTCAGTTTGCTTTTACTGCAATTGATAGCGCTCTGTCCATGTTCACCAACCCGTATGGAGGATCTACACACAAAAATGGCCATGTAAGTTTGGGCCATGCCCAAGTCTTCTGTTTTTTTCATATTGAAGCAAACTAATAAACAGCTGAATTTTTTTTTTAATTTCATCACTTCCCTGTCTGTGCATTAGGGCTTTTCTGTGTTGTTTATGTAGGTTTTTGATGGAGTAACAGAGGAGAAAAAAACACCACCAATAGATTTTGAAAGAAGATTTTTAAAGCCAGCAGAGGAAGTAGAAAAACAGAAATCCCCATCAGTCGTCTGCAGGGAGCAGGTACCCTCAGGGTCCATGCCTTCAGCCATGCAGAGACAAGCCAGTCCCCAGCAAAAAGATAGCTACTGCCTTCAGAAGCTGGTGGGAGTGGGCTGATAAAGAGATGCCTTTAACCATGATGCCTACAAGTCACTGGTGTCTGTGTTAAGATTTCCTGGGAGAAAAAGGGAAACAAAACTGGTTATTCACTGGCTTTGTTTAGCTGCCTTTGGAGGTTTCAAGGGAGCCGAATACAAAGACACTGTGGCATATGCCAACTGTTGACTCTATCAAATAATAAAGCAAACCCAGTGGGTATTACGGAGCGTGGAATCATTCTAATGAGTCTGGCAAAATCTCATTAGGATGAACAGCAGGTGATGACAAAATATTTGCTCTGTATGCAAATGACTTGTTTCCTTCTCCGTCTACACGCGGCTGCATGAGCACTCAGAATAGGAGCTGTCAGATAATTACTCACTGGAGTAAAGCACTGCACATGTGGTAGTTGCATATTAGATGCATCAGTGACAAAAATGGAAAAACACTGGAAAAGACCTTTGTTTTTAGAGCGAGACCCCCCTGTATCACCAAACTCTCAACCTCCTACCTGCACAAAACAGTTTTGCTGGGCATCCAGACAATCCAGCTGTCTTTCCAGAAATGCCTTCAAAGCAAGGACAGATGGGCTGTAGGTTGTCAAAACTTCTCCAGGAGCTGTGAGCATAGAAGGCATGATGGGAGGTGGGACAGGGGGTGTGCTGAATAATGAAAACAAGAGGAAACATGGCAGTTCCTGTTGACAGGGGTAGGTTACCTGCAGAGTCTTGAGTCTGATCTGTCCTTCTAGTTCAAAACAACTCTACTAATCAGACAGGAAGTATCCAGCTGCAGGCTCAGGTACTGCTGTCTGCGTAGTAAATCACTGCTTTGCCCCCTTCTGCTGCCTTAACATCAGTCTACGTAGCCCTTGATATCCGTTCTGTTCCTGATGGCGTTTCTGGCATAGCATGCTTCCATTCTCTCCAGTGTACCATTAATAATGCTTCATACATTTGTTTTTAATCACATTGGTATTTATTTATTGCTGCAGTCCTGTTCCTACTCCTCATACATGTCAGAGGCAAAATTTTCGCATGGGGGAGATGGAAGTCCCCCAGGAGCCTCATTCTTCTGTGTGCGCTGGAGGAGAGGAGGACAGGGGAGTTGAGTCAAAGGACATTCCAGATTAAATAACCCAAGCCACACAAACACAAATGTTCCTGCAGATCTCCTCTCCAGTGCCTGGCAGTCAAATACCTTCACTATACTTTCCCCATGTAATTGTGGTTTGCTCTCAAAAAAGGAGTCAGGAATGCATTTGAAGCCTCCCTTCTAAAAACACCCCTGGGATCCCCAGGGCCATGTAAAACTTCCAACTCTGAAAGGCAAAGGACAAGTTGTATGGTGACCCTGTGCTCCCACCATGCTCGCTGGCTCTCCATCAGAGAGGGAATTTAGTAAGCTGATTATGAGAAAGAGCCATTTGCTTTCCTGTTGAGGTCTTATACAGATGGTGTGAAAAACAATACACAAAACAGAAGAAATTTGCCTCCCTCACCATTCTAGCAACCTGCAGCCCAAATCTTATAGATGTCAAGGAAAGGGGAGCAGTCCTCTAAATTGTTCCCTCCACAAAAGAAAAAGAATTAATAGATGAGGCTTTGTGTTCCAAGGATATTGAAATGAGCTATTATCAGGTTTTAATAAGTTATTATTTTAAATTATTAATAATACTATTTCATGTTAATAGTATTAGGGCCTTTTTTGTCTGTAGGTCTTTATCAAAATTGCTTTTCACCCAAGTGCTTTGTCAGGAAAAGTCAATATCATAATTTCTTCTTTCATAAGTTTGAGAAGTCTAGAATGGCCACCAAATAGGTCAACAAGAGAACTGGGAAGCAATGCCCAGTCCTCCTGATCCCCAGAACAGCACCTTGTGAGCACACGGGCACTGTGGCTCACTGTGTTGTTGCTGTGGTTCTGGGACCTACAGGGCTACCGAAGCTTATTCTGTCGCTGGAGTTTTTTAAGAGTAATTTGGACAAACATCACCTGGGGTAGTGCGGGTTGTGTTTGACTCTCTGAGCATGGGGACTGGCAACATAACCTCTTGGGATCCAGACCTTTAGCCTAGGATGTGATGACTGCTGTATCCTACATGGTATTTGTCTTACGTTTAATAATTGTATTAAATTGAGGTCTGCAGTCAAAGTGCTGCCAAAATGACAGCGGGCCAAGAATTACATTAAGCATTAAAATGCAGGCTCGGCGGGGTTTGCAGGGCAGCGAGGCTTGTTCTCACGGTTGGGTTACGCATTCAGACGTAGCAAGTTCCAACCCAAACCGACAGCAGCGCGCAGGGGCCACAGCCTTCTGGTTCTGCTTAGCAGGTTTTGCTGACCAGCAAAAAAAAGAGATGGAAATCCCAAGCCCTCAAAAAGCAGTAGCTCTTAAGCAACTACTTCTTTTTTTTCCTTTTTTTTTTTTGCTACCCAACTAGCCAAACAACTGAGTGCTTGTTTAGTGAGACTGACTGCAATAAGAAAACTGTGGACAGCAATGGCAGTGACTCATTTCAAGCTACAAATGTCATCTGACATTAGTGGTGACCTGTATCAGCTGACCAATGGTCATGCACATGGTGATCCCAGATACACATTGCTCTGAAAAAAATCCTGTGGACCCCTCCCAAATACAGTATGGATAAGAATGCACCAGGTTTGGTTCCCTCTACTCAAAGCAGCCCTCCACCACTCCCAACAGCCTTTGTGTCCTCGCACTCATGCTCTAACAGCATACTTCCAGGCACGTGATGCACATTCGTGGGTGTTCTGTAAAAACATCACATAAGGTGAGCTGAGGTGCAGCCATCAGGGTCTCTCACACACTTCCTACTGAAAAAGGCAACAAGCAGAAAGAAGTATTTCTCTCTCAGGATCACAGGAAGACCACACAAGCTTCTGAGGAGACCCAAGACCAAGCAGCATAAAAAGGAGAGCACAAGCCCTAAGCAGTATGGGCAGGAGACAGTATGCGCTGCTTGGCCTTGACAGCAGTCCTTGCCTTCTTTTTTTTATCAGTAGAGCTGTAATCTTATAGAGACTAGCAGGACAACTGACTCACGCAGAGTCATCTAGTGCTGAGATGTCAAATTGTATCCTGTATGGCTTTCACCTATTTCTTCCATAGGGAAAATTGCACATAAGAGCTCTGTAGTATCTGACAGGCTGCAGAGGTCTCTTGGGTACCCTCAGGGATCCAAAATGGCACTACAAGTCTGTGTTTAAGGAGCAAGACCCGCTATGTGTCTGTGCTGCAAGGTGGTCCAGTTGCTCAAGCTCTCATTTGAGTTTTTGCAGCCTGAGCTCTGCGCTTTTGCTGCTGAGTGTGCCGTTAACAGCAGCAAGCACGTATCCCCTGCAGTCTCAGAGCTGTCTGTAGAGCAGGCCTAACCTGAAGAAGTGATAAATACCTCTGGCTAGTCTTGTTGCTCCTGTAGGCCAACAGTAGTACTACTCTCCTGTGAAGTCGCCTGAGACTTAAAGTGTTGTTAACACACTAGCCAAAGTAAAAAGAGACTGTAGGTGGGCATCCCTTTGTCGTGCGTTTGGAGAGAATAGAGATGTCCTAAGCATTCATGTCTTTCTGCTCATAAGAAGTATTCTTGTTAAAGCTGGGGGATGAGAGAGATACACTTTGATTTTTTTAACCTCATCTTCTCACCTCTGAGACACCAGAGCACGTTACTTTTCTGTTCCTTATCCTCCAGCCACAGCCTGCAACTTCCCAACCTGCTGTTCCCAACCCCACCTGCCCTTCCCAACCTGTCTTCAGCACTTGCCTCAGTGTTTGCTCAGTCCTACCTCTGCTGTACCACCCCCTCACAAACCTCTGTAGCTTTATTCTTCCATTCACTTCCTACTCTTTCTACTTACCCTCTCCAACCTTGGCTGTCCCAGACCCTCAAAGTTAGAGTCTTCATGTCTTCTGCAGCTCCCTGAGGTCCATCCCTCCATCTCCATCCTGTACCTATCCTTGAAGAACTCCATTGCTTCTCTCCCCTTGACCAAAGTAGACAAGGACACATTTCCCCTTTACCTGGCTTTCCCACCTGGCAAAATCCAGCTGGCCAGGTCTAGAGCAAAAGAGAACATGTCTGGGTAGAAAATGGTGACCCTAATCTGTGGATGAGAAGTGCTATATCAAGATTAAGTTGTCATTATATGTTTGTTTAGATAAGCTTCTAGGAAGTCGAGACTGTGTTGGAGCATCTCCACAGCCATCTTTCTGTGGTCAAATTGCATGGCTGTCACCCACCTAGCGTTTGTTGGTAGCAAACTGTAAGTCATAAGTCGCTCCAGAGTAGACAAGAAAAGGTTCTTTAGAAGAAAACAGCAGCTAAAGGGATAAACATAAACAATTTTTTTCTAACTTTTTTCTTTCAGTTCTCAGCAATATGCTGAGTTTGCTCTTCAAATGTCTGACTGACAAATATCCTTTCACTTTTACTTTAAGTAGCTCCGAAGGCAGATTATTCTTCTTTCCTGTTTTTCTCCTTTCTCTTCCTCTTTGCATAATAAATCAATGTGGTAACCACTGGCTTACGGAAGTATTTCTGTGGACTCTGGAACCAACATTCATCTTGTCTTTCACCCCATGCTGAGGCACTTAAGCCAGTAGTCTAATTGCCCTTAGCTACCCCCACTAGTCACTGGAGGACAGGTACTTTTGGAAGAGTGGTCCCAGAAGGACCACTTTGCCTTAAGCTGAAACACCCTTTAGATGTATTTATATCACTCTTCTCTCAGACCCAAATTTACCCAAGGCCAAACATACAGGGTGTATTTTGCTGCATGGTGCTTTCTCCCACCCAAGATCTTTTTTCTCAGCAGATCCAGAACTTGTGATAAGGCTTCACACCCTATAAATGCCAGTACGATTTGGCATTTCCATTTTGCAGGTGCTTGGGATTTTCAGAAGCAGCTGTATCTCTCCAGCTACATTTTTTACCAGGGGAAAACCAAGAGAAAATCAAGAACCTGGAGGCAGAGTTATCCATGTGAAGGTGGTTCTGTACTTCCTAGTATGTGCAGAAGTTTTTTGCCCATAGCTGTGCATGCCTGCTCCTCCATTAGGACAAACTTCGCTGGGCAGCCATAGGACACTGTTTACTTCTTCTTGGACAATAAACTATCAGAGATGTCTTTAAAGCCTTTGACTTCAATACAACTTAATGAAAATTTGGGCCTTCACCTTGATGTAGAGTTAAAAGGTTCCTGCTTGAGCTGAGGGAATATTTGAGGGTTATTTTTTTACCCACTGGTTTCCACTGTCTCCAGAGAAGACATAAAATCAAACAGTTTGCGGTATACTTGCTAACCTTACACTACCACACAATTTTTAGCAACATTGCAAATGATAACTTACCAGGTTGTGTCCTGTAAGGGAGCAGTATAACTCCAGATCTTGTAGAACAAAAACTTATGCAAACTTCAGCAAGATTTTTCTTCCATTAATTATAGAAGAACAAAGCATCTGCTCTTTCGTATTAAAAAAAATCGCCTCTTCCTGGAATCTCAAGTCTAAGGTGTTTTTACTGTGAAAAAGAGCTTCATGGTAATGATAGCAGAATATCAGATTACTGACTCTGTATAACAGTCCTCTGTTTGGCTTCTGTCTACTTCTTAACAACATTTAGTGAAAAGCTGAATGCCTTCCAGAGACACCTTTAATTCACATGTTAAGAATGTTTATGCCTCTCAAGTGGTCAAATTAAATTGTATCAAATGAACCGTATGGGCTTGATGTAGGTTCTAAAGCCCTGTTTAAACTGTTGTGTGTTCATGAAACAATTAAAACTGAATAAACATTGCTAAAAGAATTTCAGAGAGGATTAGTTCAAATGTTTAACTAAACTAATTTCTACCGTGGTTGGTTTCCATGGGCATTCATTTGATCTGCCAGAAATGCTCTTTCCTTAAGCATTTAACCAAAGTCTGATTGTAAGAGTCGCATTTGTTCTGTCAGAAAAGGTAAACAATGATTTTGCCTCCCATGATCGTTTATAACTGAACAGCTCTGTATCATACCCCTTGGACAGGAGGTGTCCAGCAGCTAAGCCAGGAACTAAACACTGATTAGGACATGGTAATTGGCGTGTAGGTACTCAAGAAAGCATTGAATTAGATACTGGTGGTATATTATTTGTCTGGGTCTTAAAAATAGTAATTCTGTATGCATCAACTGTTTTTACAGACCACAGTAGCCTAGGCTCAAACACCTCAACTCCAGACTTTGCAAACATGACAGGAGTCATGATTTCTCTAGGTGAACCCTTTGACATTATACCAGGTTTTGAGGTTAACAAGTCTTCCAAGCTGGTCTGCTGAACTGATTAATCTCTCCACAGAAACCCCATCTTCACTCCACTCTCCAAAGTCTTCAAAAAAACCTTGATGATATGAGGTAAGATTATGGGAGAACTTAAATGAAGAGGGAAAAGACAGTCTGTGGTGATGTTATCCAATCCCTTCAGAGTAAATAACCCTCAGCCTGTACTCACAAAGTATAAACCTGAAATACAAGATTAAGGTACAACGAGCTTAGAATATTTTGTTTAATCCTGCTTCAAATCACAGTACCTTTGCATAGGGTATGCTATCAGATACTATAGATGAATGCAGTTAGTAACTGGTATCCCAAGCTGCTTAGAGAGGTTCTCTGTCCCAAATTTGGCTATGATCACCAGAGAAACTCAGCTGGAAATACTTCTTTTGATTACCTGTCATCAAGGGTGCTCATACAGAAGGCATTCTGCCTTCATTTCTGGCATTTGCTCATCACTTTTGACTTTTGACTATGAGATCTTAGGAACCTACACCAGTGTCACTCCAATGGCGGACATGAGTTCTTGGTCAAGCCGAATAATTTATTAACATTTGATCCTTTTGGCTGTGCAACAAAATAGACCTCTTCTTCATGCTTTTGATCAGGGAATAGCTTAAGGTTGGCTAGGTCAAACTATAGGGCAACTGGCTGGACTACTACAGTCATGGGATGACTCTGTAACCTCTACAGCACTACTTATTAACTTTATTTATCTATTTAATAATGACAATGTTTTAACACATACTGCCAGTACATGTCTGGAGGGAGACCTGCTAAGCATAAACAGTAAATATTGATCCTCCTGTCTCTTCCCTAAGCACACCTGCCAATCCATCACTAGTCTTCATCCCTGAGATCTGATACTCTTCTTTGGCACCACGCTTAAACACCACAGAAAGAAACTACTCCAACTGGTGATTTTTGCACTGTACTTAACAACATCGGGAAGTAATCATGGCTAATTGTTATGGCTGTAATTCCAAACCTGACAGCTGGCAGAGAATCAAAGGTCTCAGTCATATTTGCTGAATGTCTTCCTAATACGTTCCACCAGATAGTTTATGGCAGCACTCTCCAAAGTCTTGCCCTTTGACTACTTGCATTTTTCCAATACTCAGGTAGTTGCTGCCAAGGCTGTTCTCCTCTAGGGTAATTATTTGCACAATGTAATTTCTTGGAAGCACAGCTGGCAAATGTTGTTTTCATGCAGGGTAGACTAGATCTATGTAGAGAAGGGTAGACAGTGTAAAGGTTATAGGAGCATCTAGAGTGAGTGAACAAACACTAGTTATAAAGAAAAAGCAGGTTCCATCTGCTCTCACTCAAATAACTCCTATTGACTTCAATGAGAGTGTGACGATTTTCACAGCCACTATATTTGATTTTCTGAAAATACTTTCTTTAGTATTAATAATGACTCAAAATGACAATGCCCATAAGTCTGAGGAGGTTAGAGAACTGAAAACACTGATGATAGAGCATGGATCCATTCCCATGAAAGTCGGCAGAATAGATCAGTTGGCATTTAAGAATGCTTCGTATGCCCCAGCAGTGGGTGCCTTAGATAAGATGAGGCAGGTAGCATTTTCTAAATGGATTTGGTACTATGGGATCACTTGTTCTCATCACAGGTTCCAGTATGGAGAAAGTGCTACCAAGGCAACTACTCCTAACAGAAACCCACATGCCAGGGATGTGCCTCTTGCTGACAGAGGTGTTGCCCCTTAGGAAATGCAGCACTCCAGGAAAGACTATTCACACTTCCTGGGCTGGTATCTTCCCTGGAAATAAGGAGGTGACCTCATCCTGTAAAGATCTCCCTCCAGTGGGAGCACCTAGGCAACTTCAGAAAGCCCTACACCACTTCTGAAAGGGACAAACAGTGAAACAAGGAAAACACTTCTGATGGGACAGTGAGTGTCAGAAGATTGGCCTCCTGTGCCACCAAAGTCAGAAAAGAGCAAAATGCTTGACTAATCTTCTAGTGTCTGGGCAGATGAAGGACAACACGGTGAAATGAAACTACTGTCAGCTCCAGCACAGTGGATAAAATCTGACTAGTGACCAAAGGGCAGCATGAGTGAGTGCGGGTTTGTTTTGCAAGAGCTGCTGCACTTAACGTTGGCACTTGAACTGGAATTGCCCTGGAAGACATGAAATTGCTGCTCATTTTGCTTGCAAAGCTATGGAACCGTGTAGGTACTGTCATATATCATATCCTATGGTTTTCTGGTTGTGAAAGTAGCACGTTTTATAGTACAACAGGGCTGTGACCTTCCGTGTAGAAGCCAAACTGAGAACTGAGTACAACTGTGAGATCAACATACCACTGGAGAGTTTCATATGGAGCCTTTAACCATGGTGGCTCTTCCAGCTTCTTTGGTGTGTGCACTGCATGAACCCGGATTGCCTCTAGACTTGCCCAGCCGCGTTTGGGACACAGGTACCTGATCAGGTTACAGTGCTTGAGTCATCACTTCACAGCTCCCCGAGTCCCAGGGAAGCCGTAGCTGTGTCTGCACGCTCAGCGCCTGAGGCACGAGTGAGGTAATTCAATGGCAGGAGAGGCTGAAGATAAGACATGGGCACTTCATCATGTGTCTGAGCCTTTTATGCTAAAACCTGCATATCAGCAGGTAACATATACCTCCCTTCAGGCAGTTTTGTTGATGCTGGTGCTCTAAAGTCAATGGAGTGTACGTGAGGGCAGAAGAGGTTAAACTGGTGTAACCAACCCAGCACAATAAGAGCACTTATAGGAGAATTTAGCAGGGTGCATGTTCCTTTAAGTTAAGATGTCATCTAGGAGATCAAACTAACTGATCTAATGACCCTCTCTTACAGACCACGACTATTAAAGAAATGTACATCTAGTTCTGCCTTTTGGCTCTCCGGCATGCAAAATACACCTTGCGTGATAGCCGGACTGCTGTAAGCAAACCTGATGGCCTCTACCAACTGTGGTTGAACTGTAGTCACCCCCCAGAGTTGCCCAAAGCTCCTTCTGAGCTAAAGCTTAAAAGCTACCTGTTATGAAGATAGCAAAGCTCTTTTCTCTGGCTTACTATATTGCCTCATATTTCTACTGCAATTCCTTCCTTCCAGACTCATTCCCAGGCTTCAGTATTAAAGGATGCTTATAGTACAGGGGTTTGTATTTCAGCGTGACACGACACAGAAGGCTGGGGAAGTCTGAATTTGTGATTGTTTTCACAGGCTTAGGAGTATCTGTAATGAACAGAATGCTAAAAGGAAACCAAATTAACAATAAACATTTGAGATTTATGGTTTTTTTCAGGAGCATGGAGAAAGCGAGGAAGAAAGGAAAAACTCTGGATGCTTACAGCTCACCCAACTCTATTCAGCATCTTCACATGGCTGTGAAGAGCAAAACACAGTGCGCTCCTATGTTGGACCAACTAGGCTGGGCTTTGCCAGTGAAATTGAAAAAGACTAGAAGACTTCAAGATAAATAAGACAGCAGGAAAAAGTAATGAAGGAATTAAACTGACCTTCTTTAGAAATGGGTGAGACAGGGTAAACAGGGAGAGATCTTGTTTTGCTTTCATCCTGGAAAAAATAACATTTCTTCCTTTCCAGTTCAGCACAGTTGACTGATTTGGAAACAAATCTGTTTTCTCTGGAAAGATTTATTTGCCCAACAGACTTTTTTTTTTCTTTTTTTTTTTTTTTGGCAAAAAGCAATAGGTTGAAAGAACAAGGCTTGTCTTGTTAGCAGGTTTAAAGGGCTCAGTAATTAACTGGTACATTTGGAGGCATGGCATGCAGGATACTTGCTGCAACCTACTTTATTACAGTGTCACAGGGAAGTGCTGTGAAACAGGCAAGAGCTTTAAAGAACGCTGTTTATTTCTCAGGCGGTATCAGGTAGCAGGATTATTCGGTTATGAAGTTAAGCCAGAGCATTTGCTGAAGTAAGGACACTCTGGCGTGACCTTTGAGAATGTGCTTTCATCTGTGACATGCTTTCTCTCTCCCTCCCTTTCCCTCTTTCTTTCTCTCTTTTCTAAGTTGAAAACAAAGAGACACTTATTTAGTCTGGGGACAGCATGCACTTTTTCACATCAGTCCTTTGCAATACATAGTAGGTGCCTTCAGAACACAAATTGACATCCTGTGATTTGGAGAAGTCAGCCACAAGGGTCATTTATCCCTGAAATCACCTCCTTTTGGTGCACAGTGCGTAATGATGGTATTCACAGCCAAACCTCTCTTACTCCCTCACCCTTTTTCTGCCTCTTTTTTTTTTTTTTGTGTGTGTGTGGGTTTTTTTTTTTTAATTTGGTATGATACTGCAGGCAATTGCTGGCTTGGAGCAAAATTTTTAAATGTTGGTGGCTCAAAATAGGACTGTAATTCCCTGCTGCAGTGATTTAAGTCCTGTAAAGACCTTGTAAAGTCCTAAAGATCTGCAGCTTGCAGTAACAGTAAATAATGTGGAGAAGTGCTCGGAACCCCTGGGATAAAGCTACTGTTATCCCATTCCCTGAATGTGGAAGCCAAAACGGAGGCATCCCTATTTGGAAATGCAAAGCTAGCGAGTCTCTTCAAGTGCCATTGTGGGAGCAAAGGGAGTCTCTTCCAGCTTATTTCTGGAGATGCAAAAGATAAATGTTTATCTTGCAAAATGATGCCTCTGGTATCTCAAGGGCAACCTAAACACTGAAATCCCTCTGACTTCTGTGCAAGGACAGATTTGCCACTGCTGCAAGACTGAGAAATACTGTATTTGCCGATTTGGCAATTAACTTCTCGATTCTTTTGGATATACATGAAACTTCAGATATATACAAATGTTTCCTACCTTTGTATAGAACCCTTCAAATTGAGGGCAAGATTTGGCCCTAAATATCAGTGTATATCTATTGCTATATTCCTTTTTTTCTTCCCCACCAAATACCATTTACCTTTAGACCCTGAATTGTTTTTATCAAGTATTAACAAGCATCTGTGTGTGGGTAAACATCACAAGCATCTGGGTATACGGGTGTATATGCACCAGGGTTGCACGGTACTTGGATCCAAATGACCTTGGTCAGAAAACTCTATCCTCCTTCTCATTTAAAGGCCAGGTCATCAATTTTTAGCTTAATCCAGAGCCCAGGGGAACAACCTGGGAAACAAAATTGTGACTCGCTGAATCATTGCCTCTTCCTGATCTCCCCACTGCCCTGGAGAAGGACAGAGGCATCTGCTGCAGTTCAGTTCCTCTAACAGCATCTTTTCATGGGTGCACCAGTGCTAACACTCTGAGACCATAGCGTTGCCTTTTCCTCACCTCCTCGTGTGAGACCGGGGTGGCAGAGCTGCCCCGTCTGCTGCCGCTGGCTCAGAAGACCCAGCCTTGCAACTCAGCGGGCGAGGGAGGAAGAGCCGGTTGCAAATCCCTCTGATTTGCTTTCATGGTCTCCTCCGTAGGGAGAAAAGAAGTGCAGAGGGAAAAGATTATATTGAAAAGATCAAAGCAAACAGAGAGGAATGAGTTAATGGGCACGCTTTTCAAAAGAAATAATTCTCATGACATCTCCAGGGATGGGTGTAGGGCATATTGCCTTGTCAGTTAAACGCAGCCGTTAGTTTCAAGCCCATACTAATTAGCCAGCTTACAAAAACACACTGCTCAGCATTTCTAAATGCGGACTACAGCCTCTGCCACTCCTCAGCACAGATATATTTGTCCGCATCCTCTCAATGTGACATGCTGGTACAGAGGCGGCTTGGTTAGTAGTTAAATGGGAACCTAAGATTAAACGAGGCTTCGTCCGGTATTTTTCTCACTTGCTACATCCAGGTCAGCCCAGGACAAACCACTAACTGAGTAAGGAGTGGGAAGCCTGCTGTGTACTGGGATCCCGTTTGCACAACAGAGCAAATCACAGCAGTGCCAAGACCCAAGTCACTTCCCTGCGAGCGCACTGGCTCGCACCTGCATAAGCAGGAGCCACGGTCCCTACTCTCTACAGAGCTTAACTGCGGTGAAGCGGAGGAGGCAAAAGCTTGCTTTTACCTGGGACTGAAAAAGGCATATGGGAAGAGACAGCAGTATTACACCAAGGGCCTGGGGAACTAACCCAGAGTGCAGAATGGATGAGAGAAGGACTCTGCTTTGCTTTAAATGGCTTTTAAAAAGGTTCACTTTGCTTTAAATGGCTTTTAAAAAGGTTCACTTTCCCTCCTGGTCCTTCACTTCCCACCCTAATTCAGGGCTGATAAACCGTCCTTAAATTGAAGGAGCCCTGGAAGCCTCGAGTCACTTGGATTGCTCAGGTGCAACAAGTGGTAGGTAACCAGGGGTGTCTGTAAGATGTGTAATTTCCACTTGCTAGAAGAACCATTTTTTCCCAGTAAACAGATACTAAAACTGCCTGGACAGAGGTGGGTGAAGTCGTGACTCCAGACTCACCGCCTGCTGCAGAGGAGTTCAGAGGCCAGAGGTTGCTTCAACCACGGAGCGCTCCCGAGGCGGCGGCGGGGGCTGTGGCTGCGCGCCCGCGCTCGGAGGGCAGCAGGGCCCTCTTCTGCCCCGGCTATGCCCCGTCCATTGGCTGGGTGGGCACAAGGCTTGCCTGGCCTTCGTTTCTCTTCCCACCCTTGCTCTGCCATGTGCCTTTGGACCACAACTTCTTCAGGACGGGAAACATGTCTTGTTACCTGCTCGTGTGCACGTTCAGCTCTAAGTCACAGCAGGCCTATGGGTGTCATTACAGTAACTGTGAATCGCCATTATCCTCAGGTTCCTTGTTCTTCTTAAATAAAAGCACTGAACACATCCTGGAAAGGAGACCAAAGCATATGTTTTCTTTATATGCTGGGCTAACCCCGGCAGCATCCGCTCGTGTCCCTGCCTCCGTCTCACTGTCTCTCCTACCCACCCAACCAGTGAAGCATGGAGCATCCGCCTGCCCTGACTCCAGAGTGTCCCAGCTGAAGCACATCTACTCTTCTCCCGCAGAGCCCTCAATGCCAGGATGGCTCAGCAGAAACACCTAAAGCTTTAACCACTCAGCCTGCCTCCAAAAATTGTAATGGTGTTTCTCACATCACCCTTTTGCTGTCCCACAGGGCATTGCTGGGTTTTTTGGGTTTGTGGGTTGTTCGTTGGGTTTATTTTTTTGCCACCTGGTTGTTTTTGTTTGTTTTTTTTTTTTTTTTGCCACCCCAAATACAGAGACTGGGTGGTTTGGGCTCAGGAATCTCTGACAAATATGCATCAGCCCTAATGCCAGGAGCTGAGGTTTTGCTGCTACTGCATGCAAATGGGAGTCATATTAGAGAAAGGAGCAGGAGATGCTTGCTTGGTCCACTTCTTGGTCCACTTGGACCACTTCTCTTGGTCCATTCCTGCGTTTGCTGCATTTCCAGTATCCTCTGGTCAATCTGTTGTCTGCTTAATTTTTAATAGTGGAGTTGTCCTGACATTCCTCTTACATGTTGCTGCCACAGGCCCCCCTCTCTGTCTTGCAAACCCAGCAGTCGCTGCCATATATTCAGTACCTTTGTGTTGGAGCAGGAGGTTAGGGATGGGTTCTTCACTGGCTTGGGACACTCCTCGAGTGACCAGGGTTCCAGGGGCCATGTCCTACTGCTAACAGATCGCAGAAAATGGGACGAGAATCAAGATCTGTATCCTGACGGTTATTCACCAGCATTACCCATGTCCTTCTGCCTGGAAACCTTCGCTGTGCCTCGGGCAAGGGTGCATCTGCTCATCTGCTCCGACAGCGAAGCACGGTCCAGACCGTCCTCCAGCCCAGAGCTGCTGACCCTCCGCACGCCTGGCACGCGTGCACACACCAGAGTGCCAACTGCAGCCTTGGGCTCAGTGAATTTAGGCTTTCTCTGGATCCTGCTTCTTATTTTGCCACGCAGAATTAGCTGCAGAGCCCAGAGCAGCTCACACAGTGCAGCCAGGCTACAGGCAGCCACCGCTCCTCGCTCCCGAGGTGCTGTGCTGGGTTGTGGGTGCAGCTGCCAGGATGGCATCCATCTCCCCTGCCGTGCCCCCGACACCGACCGGCTCTTGTGGGGACGGGGCGTGCTGCTCTCCCTAAATTTTTTACCAGTCTGTTTAAGCATTGCTACTCCAAGTGGCTGTAAAGGGAAAATCTCTAGTGAATGTAAAGCAGAACCATCTGATTTACTGTCTCATGAATGTAATCCATAACTTTACGCCAGAAATTTACAATTCCCTTTCATGTATAAAAAGTTTCCTGTCATGGTTTTACATCTACTCCACGGCTCTACTCTGCATGGAAACACTTGGTGTAATGTCTTCAGAGATAAATAAGCCTTCTGCTGAAAGTTAAATGATGCCATTATTTTCTGGATGTTTACAGACGTCATCCTGCCGTGCTCCCGTCCCTGGATCCAAGACAGCCTTAACCTTTGTTTTCCATTTCCGAAAGCTTTGGAGGAGAGAATGAAGATGCCGGTGTAGGAGGGGCAGAGGGGCAGGCAACGCGAGCCAGTGCTGGGTTCACACACGAGCAGACCCGCTCTGGACAAGCGGCAGATGACGAACCCCCCAGCTGTTTCCTTGGCCAGGCGAGTGTTTAGTCTAGGCTCTCACCCTGGGCTGCCGCGGGGTGGGAAAAGAGGATGCCAGAGCACTCCGAGGGGCACGAGGAGCAGGACCAGGACCCAAACCATGGGGAGGGAAACCTTCACCATGAAAAGCCACCTGAGCATAGCTGCGCTCCTAAAAGCCGCTGGGTAAGTAGGTTGCTGGGGGACTCCGTCGGTGGTTAGCTAGATGACCTGGGAGCAGAGAGGTCCGTCAGAGACATCATCATTTCAGAGGGTGCTGGGAAAGGGAGCATTTCTGCTTCTGTGGCCAAAATGCCATGCTGAAAGGAAAATAGACAGCTTGATGCCCTGAGACCAGATGCCTTCATTACAAGATAAAAGCAGTAGCTTGTAAACAGACCTAATTTGCTACAGGAGCATGAGAAACAGATATCTGATCTCTCTTTAGAAATACTAAAATACTGTACATATAAGCTCCCAATATAAGCTCCAGGTATAAACTATTAACAATCTTTTGTTGTTTCTCATCTAAATGCAGTTTTAAGTAAATAAATAAAAAATAAAACAGTTGACAAGGTGAAAAACAATAAATCAATGCTATGAACGGGAAGGGAAGGGAAGGGAAGGGAAGGGAAGGGAAGGGAAGGGAAGGGAAGGGAAGGGAAGGGAAGGGAAATTCACAAAGTTCAGGTTTATAAGAATCAGTCTGCTGCATCATCATCTTCAGAGTCATTATACTTGGCTTTTCATTTATACAATACAACAATATTTACTGTTAGGTCATCCCTGAAATGTTTATAGGGAAGGGAAGGGAAGGGAAGGGAAGGGAAGGGAAGGGAAGGGAAGGGAAGGGAAATTCTGCCAAAGTAACCTCACCTAGCTGAGATGTCAAAGGTAGGACCTTCCCATATTACCTCAAAGGAGTGAGAGCAGAACATCCGAACAGCAGCTCAGAGAACATAATTGCCCTCGGAGATGCTGACATGCTGAAGGAATGGGCCTTGCTCTGAGTAACATGGATGCATGTGGCTAAATCATACTTGTCAATGTTGCTTTGCATCTGGAAATCACAAAGCTGGATCTGGGGAGAAAGTTGTTTGGCATTGTAGTGATCCAGGTTGCAGCTATCATACAAATATTTGTTGTCTGTGCTCTCCCCTCACAGAGTGGTCTGCGTGGTCTGTGACACCAGTCCTGGGGCCACCTTGGGCCAGCCAGGTGAAACCTGGCTTGAAACCTTTCTTTGGACAACTGGAAAGCCGCTTAAGTGGTGTGAGGATGAAAATATCGTCTCAGCGTCCCTGATTTGCCTTCTAATGAACAGATTAGGTTTTACTGAGGTTGATAGGAGTACTTGAGGAGGCTGAGGATAGGCTGCATAGAAAATATTAAAATATTAAACTGCATAAATGATAAAAATAGGCATTTTTAAGAGAATGGAGACAACATTTGCTACCTTCCTAACAACTGACTGGTAAAATGCCTGATTGTTTGTCGGGGGAGCACAACTTTTAATGTACGGGAGCTCTGTGGCTTATTCTCTGTATTACATTTTCCCCCAGAGACCTGAAGCAAGCTTTGTGTTGGCTACCACAGAGAATTCCTTTAAGACTGAAAGCCTAATAGTCTAAACAGCCAGAATTCAATAAAGTGTGTCAACCTTATTTCGCAGATGGGGACTTCAGTCACAGAGAGATGTTAAGTGACATGTCAGAGTCACAGGCAATCGCACTCCCAGGGTCCAAGGAAAAAGCTAGAGTCCTACTACAGCATACGAACCGTTTGAACACAAATGCATATGTCTATTCAAAAACTGGAATGACTTGAAGAATAAAAGAGACTTTAATAAACACCATCTTGAGTTCTCTGGAGCAAAGTGTTTCTGCTATTGCTTCTGTGTTGCTGGAGAGATTAGCAGGGTATTTATTGCTTTTTACATCCATGCTCTGGGTTCAGTGTTCTGGTTTGTAATGTCAGACCTGGGTAGTTTCATTGCTCCATGTCAGCCAGGAGGAAAGGAACACAGCACTATAACAGGCATAGCAGTTAGAGTGGTTACATGCACTTAAGTAACCGTCTGGGAAAGGGTAAGAGCCGCTCCAGCCTATTAGAAGTATTAGACCAAGCCTCTATTTAAGCTATAGAGAAGGTTTGTAAGCTGTCCAGGTTTCTGGGTTTTGGGGTTGGGTTTTCCTCCCCTCCCTCATATTAACGGCTTGCTAGGAACTAGACAGCCACAAACTCACAGAGATGTTTTTCATCATCTTCCCGTGAATAGAGAGTATTTGGCAAACAACAGGAGCAAATCCAGAAAGCTGGCTTCAAGCTCCTGTACGGTTAAGCCCCCGTTTACATCCCAGCTCAGCGAGACGGACCTCTCCCATTTCAAGCCAAGCCGAGACTTGTGTGCCAGAGCTGTGAGGAGCAGGAGGTAGGAAGTGGCACCACCAGAACGATGCTCGGCTGTGCTGTGCCGCCAGCGCGGGACGCGGCCGGGCGCTACGCCTGCAGCTGCGAGGAGTCCCAGAGGAAAAGGGATGTTTCCCAACCTCCTCTGCAAAACCTTGGGAGCGGATGTAACCTCTTCCTCCCCCACAGTGCTGTTTAACAAGCGAAGGAGCTGGGGCTGGTTTAGCTTCTCTTTCTGCCAGCTGCTCTCCCCCGGGGGTGCGAGGGTTGCCAGCAGCCGAGCAGCGGCACTTCCCATACCCTGGGAGAACGGGCAGCCAAAACGAGCATGAGACACGGGTGAGGAGATGGGACTCTCCCCCTGTACTCGGCACTGGTGAGGCCGCACCTCGAATCCTGTGTTCAGTTTTGGGCCCCTCACTACAAGAAGGATGTTGAGGTGCTGGAGCGTGTCCAGAGAAGGGCAACGAAGCTGGTGAGGGGTCTGGAGCACAAGTCTTATGAGGAGCAGCTGAGGGAACTGGGGTTGTTCAGTCTGGAGAAGAGGAGGCTGAGGGGAGACCTTATCGCTCTCTACAACTACCTGAGAGGAGGTTGGAGTGAGGGTGGGTGTCGGTCTCTTCTCCCAAGTAGCAAGTGATAGGACAAGAGGAGATGGCCTCAAGTTATACTAGGGGAGGTTTAGATTGGGTAATTGGGTATTAGGAAAAAATTCTTCACCAAAAGGGTTGTCAAGCATTGGAACAGGCTGCCCAGGGAAGCAGTTGAGTCACCATCCCTGGAGGTATATAAAAGACGTGTAGATGTGGTGCTTAGGGACATGGTTTCATGGCGGACTTGGCAGTCTTAGACAGTTGGACTTGATGACCTTAAGGGTCTTTTTCAGCCTAAACGATTCTATGATTCTGTGACTTTTTGTGTTTTATGGGGCTGCCCTGCGCACTTGGTGTTTGGAGAGCATCCACTCTTTCCTGCTGCTCCCATGGTCCCAAAGAGGGATGGTGATCACCCATGAGTGACAAGGGAGGTCCTGTTGCTGGCCATGGCCAGAAGGATGCTCCTCACAGATCCCAAGCAGAGATATCAGCTGTCTCTAAAGTGCTACTTTAATGCATGAGGGTACAAAAGGAAGGAATTGATTCTGCAAATGAAATGTAAAGCTATTTTGACCTTTTAGAAAATGCAAAAGAATGAAATTTAAGGGAGCAAACAGACCCACTGCCCCGACCTGTAAAACTAACTTGCCAACATACCTGAACAATGTTTTATGAAAACTATGTGGCCTGCATTGCCCCTCACTCATCAGTGTGTATTTCTGACTTCCTTAAGAGCACAGCTACTTAATTTCTGGGTAATTAGGTAGTCGGAAGCACCAACTAAGCCTAAACAAACATCCTTCGCTCTAACAAGGAAAGTTATTGTGTAGCCTTTCAGGACACCGTTTTCTGGAGTATGCAATGACTCTAATGTCTATTAATTATTTCTAAATGGTTTAAGCATTATCTGCCTTTGGGTAAATTCTTTCTTTATAGTGTAATGTAACCTGTGGGAGGGGAAAGAAAAAAAACCAACAGTGTTTTGCCATGTCACCTCCCCAAACGTAATAGATTCTTCTTTTAATCATTATCACCGTCACCATCACACACCAAGCTTAAGGACCTGGAAAAGGTTAGCGGGATAGTTTCCTGGGCTCCACTCCATATGTCACTGACTCACTAGTTTTAAAGAGCATATGTGCATGTGGGCCTTTTGGGTCTCCCCTCTCCCACCATCCACAGCAAGAAGGGAGCATGCCTGTTCGCTCTTTGCCTTTACAACAGTTTAAGTATTGTCAGTATCTCAAGGTTGTTGTCACCAGGTAAAGACTTTGGTGATATTTTACTTTGTGAAGTTACTCATGTAGTCAGTTTTGTTTTAAAGAAGAAAAACAGTGCTACGTTTTGTGAGTCTGTAAGGTTTACTCATGCCTCTTGTCCTCCATGTTCTATAGTGTCAAGCCCAGATCCAGAATTTTAAAATCAAGTGTCCTTCCATTAGCTGAATTGTGACTCATCACTGCTGAAAGAGAGTATTAAAAGTATCATTAAAAAGAAAATATGATTTTTTTCTATACTACACCTTTTTTATCAACCAGACTCACAGGAGATGCCATTCCCCTTGGCAGGACAGGGTGGTAGGAGAGCACAATGTAGAAGACCAAAGAAAACCTGCAACACACAAATTGGCTTCAGAAAGAGCAGGCAAAGTCTTCTCATGGTTGCAACAGATGAAAACAAACCAAATTTCATTTCTATGTGCCCAGCATCTTTCTGCTCCTTAAATATAGCTGAAGCAGACAGAATCAGTGTAGCAAATGTTACCTAGCCGATTGCAGAGGAGAGAGTCCCTGTTTACTCCTGTTGGTGTTTATCAGCACTTTGTTGTGGAGTGCCGCTGAGGCCAGCGTTTCAAAAACCAGAACAGTGTCTTTCAGCATCCTTAAACCAAAAGGGCTTCCACCTTCTCATGGGAGTTTTCTCTTGAAACAGTGTGACCACAAGGGTTCCCTTATGTGATGGTAAAGCACCAAGCACATCTGTCAGCACTCAATAAATTCAAATTAATAATAGGTCCTCAAACAGCTACATACTGCTTCCAAGATACCTCAACATATGGGCAGGAGAATGGTCTCCCCACAAATAATGAAGCATGTTTTTGCTTAATGGGACACTTATAAATGAAGCTGTTTTCTCGCATGAAAGACTGGATTTACAGCTTAATTTGTGCACCCAGCAGGCAAGTTTGTCCAGAAAAAATGCCCTTGTGCAGTTATTACAGTTTATAGCAACACTAGTAGTCACACAGAAAAAATACAAGCAGGCTTCATATTTTGCGTCCTCTACGCAGTACCACTTGAGCAAGGAGGACTGCAAAGATCTGAGTCATCTCTGACTCATTCCCTGGGTCCTGAGAGGGGATTCACCCCCAGCAGCAATCCATGTACATTGTGCAGACACATGATCCTGCCTGGGAAGGGCAACAACTTTGGGAGTTGTCTTGTGGTTGCTCAGGGAATGACGCATTGATTTACCACCTCACTCGACTTGCCTGGTTCAGCCAACTCCCTCACTAGTCCTCCCCTCTCCTTACACCTCTCCTGAGGCTGCTTCACACTCCCTTCTCAGCGGGCTTTCTGCTGCTGGTCCTGGCAGGATTGACAGAAGGGTGCATTGTTTCAATAATGCTTGAACCTGCCCAGGTCCATGAGTTTAGGCTAAGATGGGTTTGACCCTGCACATGGCAGAAACAAGTCCCATTTCTACTTATCTAGCTTCAGACCTCCATGCAGGAGATGATACCCAAGAAGATGTGGTGTGAAGATTGTATCCCTGGGATCTTTACAGCTCACTAACTTAAGAGGTTGTGTGAATTGTTTTATGTGGATGAGCTTGACTGGACCCATCCAAGCAGGTGTACGCCCCAATGCATAAGGACAAAACGCTGGTCCAGCCCATGGCATGCCTCCCTCCCCTTTGTTCCAGACAGTCCCAAGGCTTTTGTTTCCTTCAGGGTGATGGCTTTCTTTTGGCAGTCTGGTTACTGCAGCAGGACAACACACATCTTCTGAGCCTCAGGACACAGCAGCATGGCTTGGTGCAGACTGTGTGGGCTGGGCCACTCACCACCACTCACCACACCACCACGGCACCACAGAGATAGCCTTGGCATGTGGCAGTCTGACTCCCTGTCCAGTCAAGCACTAACATCATGTGAGGGACATCACACATCATTCCCCACACATGAGCAGCACAGCTTTGCCTCCAGAGAGGACACCCTTCTAGAACAGTGCCAGGATCTTACCTCTTAGCTTGTAGAAATGGACAGGCCAAACTGGACCTTACAGCAAGATGAAGTTGAGCAACTGGGTACCTGCCTGAAGAGCAAAATGTAGTATAACAACCCGCTGACAGAGTTACTGGGTGCCGGAGCAAGTGTAGACCCTGCTAAACCATGCTTGCTGGGTCAGTATCCTTGCAGTTTCTCAGCGCATGTTTCTCAGCTCATGTTTCCAGGTGTGTCCTCTGGCCAAATCCCAGAAAGGATGTGACTCAGCAAAGGTATTTCCATGGAAAAAAGCTGAGAATACGCTAGAAGGGAGTTACAACGTTCAGAAAGGTCTCCTGGTCTTGGTGACTGGGGAGAACCAGAAGTGTGAGATGTCTTCTATGTGCCTGCTCCATGGGGTAGACATCTGACAGGTCTTGGAGGTCCCCAATAAAAATGGGAATGGAAAAGATTTCTTTTCTTCATGTCATCAAGTTCCTATTGTCACAGAAAAAGTACTCCTTAAATCTTCATTGGGATAGTACAGGGACACAGATTATATCTAAGATATCTAATGAGAGTGTTGCGTGGGGCCAGGGTAAGACAATCTATATCCATATATTGAGTGCACCCACAGCAAGTTTGCAGATGACACCAAGCTGGTTAACATGGTTGACACAGCTGAGGGATGGGATGCCATCCAGAGGGACCTGGACAAGCTCGAGAAGTGGGCCCACGTGAAATCATGAGGCTCAACAAGACCAAGTACAAGGTCCTGCCCCTGGGTTGGGGCAACCCCTGGTATCAGTACAGGCTGGGGGATGAAGAGATTGAGAGCAGCCCTGCCGAGAAGGACTTGGGGGTACTGGTGGATGAAAAGCTGGACATGAGCAGGCAATGTGTGCTCGCAGCCCAGAAGGACAACAATCTCCTGGGCTGCATCTGAAGCAGCGTGATCAGCAGGTCGAGGGAGGTGATTCTGCCCCTGTCCTCCGCTCTGGTGAGACCCCACCTGGAGTCCTGCATCGAGCTCTGGAGCCCTCAACACAGGAAAGACATGGAGCTGTTGGAATGGGTCTAGAGGAGGGCCTCAAAAATGATGAAAAACGATGACCTCTCCTTTGAAGGAAGGCTGAGAGAGTTGGGGTTGTTCATCCTGGAGAAGAGAAGACTCCAGGGAGACCTTCTTGCAGCCTTCTAGTACTTCCAGGGGGCTTATAAGAAAGATGGGGACAACTTTTTATTAGGGACTGTTGCGATAGGACAAGGGGTAATAGTTTTAAACTAAAAGAGGGCAGATTTAGACTAGACCTAAGGAAGAAATTTTTCACCATGAGGATGGTGAAACCATGGCACAGGTGGCCCAGAGAGGTGGTAGATGTTCCATCTCTGGAAACATTCAAGGTCAGGTTGGAGGGGGCTCTGAGCAACCTGATCTAGTTGAAGATGTCCCTAATCATTGCAGGGGAGTTGGACTAGATGACCTTTAAAGATCCCTCCCAACCCAAACTATTCTATGATTCTATCATTCATATGGCTGTAAGTGAAGTCCATGGAGATAAATCTGAGATAATGTTGTCCCACCTGGTTATGGTACTGCTTTAGCTGCAGCAATATGGTGTTTGAGGTAGGCTGCAGAAGCCATTGGAGAAGATGAAAGTGTTATTTGCTTTTGAGGCTCAGGTTTGGTCAGGAGGGATATCAGGGCCTGAAAGAGCATTTGAACCTACCTAGGAATTTGCATGAAGCTGAGGAAACAGGAAAAAAGATGAGAAAAGCTGCTGCTTGCAGTGATTCCTGGGCTGGGAGTGGGAACCAGGTTGTGAGACAGCACTCACCTTATCTTCCAACTGTGTCTCCAGGGAATGACTCTGCTTTAGTGCTGTAGCTTTTACTGCAGCCCTGATAACATCTCACCTCCTGTGCTTACCTTAAGCTTGAATTTCCAAGGTCAAACTAGATATTTCTCAAGTCTACCTATATACTTTCTTTGGTATATAGGAATGGGATGCAACTCATAACTACACAAAGAAATGAGAAATGAGATTTCAACTTCGAATGGGAAAATCACCTGGCAGACCTGTATTTTCAAGTGTCTCTTGGAGCAACAAGTAGGAGCAACAAACACATCTGAATATTTTTTTTTTGCTGTTTCACTAACTCTGTAACCTCTCCTGAATTTCAACCGTTGTTAACCTCAGCAGGAGTTTTCTCTGTGAACTCTGCAGAATTAGGCAACTTCATTAAAAATAAAACAAGGCCATGACCCTGACAACAATCTTCCCCAGGACTACAAAACTACATCACCAAATGCTAACCTTCCCCCCCTGCTCCTGTCCTGTCGAGGATGAGCTGGGATTCCTACCCTGTGATTCATCACTTTTGGATATTTATCTACTTATGGGAAACAGGTCATGGACAGCCGCATAATCCACTGCCCTGCTCCTTAGCTGTGACTGGAGTGTGACATGTTTCTCAAGCTTCATCTTAAAATCAACTGTAACAGAGTGTCTGCCATCTAACTAATGTACTGCAAACCCCCACTATCTTTTCTTTCAGAAATCTGTCCCCAACAGCTAACATTTGCTGCAATTTTCATAGAATCATAGAATAGTTTTTGTTGAAAGTCTAGTCCAACACCCCTGCCATGAGCAGGGACATCTTCAATTAGATCAAGGTGCTCAGAGCCCCCTCCAACCTGACCTTCAATGTTTCCAGGGATGGGACCACCTCTCTGGGCAACCTCTGCCATGGTTTCACCACCCTCATTGGGAAAAATTTCTTCCTTAGGTCTAGTCTAAATCTGCCTTCTTTTAGTTTAAAACCATTACCCCTTGTCCTGTCGCAACAGGCCCTGCTAAAATGTCTGTCCCCATCTTTCTTATAAGCCCTCCTTAAGTACTGGAAGGCTGCAAGAAGGTATCCCTGGAGTCTTCTCTTCTCCAGGATGAACAACACCCACTCTCTCAGCCTTCCTTCAAAGGAGAGGTGTTCCATCCTTCTGATCATTTTTGTGGCCCTCCTCTGGACTCCCTCCAACAGCTCCATGTCTTTCCTGTGTTGAGGGCTCCAGAGCTCGATGCAGGACTCCAGGTGAGGTCTCACCAGAGCGGAGGACAGGGACAGAATCACCTCCCTCGACCTGCTGATCATGCTGCTTCAGATGCAGCCCAGGAGATTGTTGTCCTTCTGGGCTGCGAGCACACATTGCCTGCTCATGTCCAGCTTTTCATCCACCAGTACCCCCAAGTCCTTCTCGGCAGGGCTGCTCTCAATCTCTTCATCCCCCAGCCTGAACTGGTACCAGGGGTTGCCCCAACCCAGGGGCAGGACCTTGTACTTGGTCTTGTTGAGCCTCATGATTTCACGTGGGCCCACTTCTCGAGCTTGTCCAGGTCCCTCTGGATGGCATCCCATCCCTCAGGTGCATCAACCACACCACTCAGCTTGGTGTCATCTGCAAACTTGCTGTGGGTGCACTCAATCCCACTATATCATTGATGAAGATATTAAACAGTACTGGTCCCAATACGGAACCCCGAGGGACAGCACTTGTCATCAGTCTCCATCTGGACATTGAGCCATTGACCACTATCCTCTGGATGCAACCATCCAACCAATTCCTCATCCCCGAAAGAGTCCACCCATCAAAATCATATATCTCCAATTTAGAGAGAAGGGTGTTGTTGGGGATCGTGTCAAAGGCCTTACAGAATCCAGATAGACAACATCAGTAGCT